>NC_071093.1:47413703-47423817 GCF_027358695.1 Spea bombifrons
TTAGGGTTAGGGTTAGGGTTAGGGTTAGGGTTAGGGTTAGGGTTAGGGTTAGGGTTAGGGTTAGGGTTAGGGTTAGGGTTAGGGTTAGGGTTAGGGTTAGGGTTAGGGTTAGGGTTAGGGTTAGGGTTAGGGTTAGGGTTAGGGTTAGGGTTAGGGTTAGGGTTAGGGTTAGGGTTAGGGTTAGGGTTAGGGTTAGGGTTAGGGTTAGGGTTAGGGTTAGGGTTAGGGTTAGGGTTAGGGTTAGGGTTAGGGTTAGGGTTAGGGTTAGGGTTAGGGTTAGGGTTAGGGTTAGGGTTAGGGTTAGGGTTAGGGTTAGGGTTAGGGTTAGGGTTAGGGTTAGGGTTAGGGTTAGGGTTAGGGTTAGGGTTAGGGTTAGGGTTAGGGTTAGGGTTAGGGTTAGGGTTAGGGTTAGGGTTAGGGTTAGGGTTAGGGTTAGGGTTAGGGTTAGGGTTAGGGTTAGGGTTAGGGTTAGGGTTAGGGTTAGGGTTAGGGTTAGGGTTAGGGTTAGGGTTAGGGTTAGGGTTAGGGTTAGGGTTAGGGTTAGGGTTAGGGTTAGGGTTAGGGTTAGGGTTAGGGTTAGGGTTAGGGTTAGGGTTAGGGTTAGGGTTAGGGTTAGGGTTAGGGTTAGGGTTAGGGTTAGGGTTAGGGTTAGGGTTAGGGTTAGGGTTAGGGTTAGGGTTAGGGTTAGGGTTAGGGTTAGGGTTAGGGTTAGGGTTAGGGTTAGGGTTAGGGTTAGGGTTAGGGTTAGGGTTAGGGTTAGGGTTAGGGTTAGGGTTAGGGTTAGGGTTAGGGTTAGGGTTAGGGTTAGGGTTAGGGTTAGGGTTAGGGTTAGGGTTAGGGTTAGGGTTAGGGTTAGGGTTAGGGTTAGGGTTAGGGTTAGGGTTAGGGTTAGGGTTAGGGTTAGGGTTAGGGTTAGGGTTAGGGTTAGGGTTAGGGTTAGGGTTAGGGTTAGGGTTAGGGTTAGGGTTAGGGTTAGGGTTAGGGTTAGGGTTAGGGTTAGGGTTAGGGTTAGGGTTAGGGTTAGGGTTAGGGTTAGGGTTAGGGTTAGGGTTAGGGTTAGGGTTAGGGTTAGGGTTAGGGTTAGGGTTAGGGTTAGGGTTAGGGTTAGGGTTAGGGTTAGGGTTAGGGTTAGGGTTAGGGTTAGGGTTAGGGTTAGGGTTAGGGTTAGGGTTAGGGTTAGGGTTAGGGTTAGGGTTAGGGTTAGGGTTAGGGTTAGGGTTAGGGTTAGGGTTAGGGTTAGGGTTAGGGTTAGGGTTAGGGTTAGGGTTAGGGTTAGGGTTAGGGTTAGGGTTAGGGTTAGGGTTAGGGTTAGGGTTAGGGTTAGGGTTAGGGTTAGGGTTAGGGTTAGGGTTAGGGTTAGGGTTAGGGTTAGGGTTAGGGTTAGGGTTAGGGTTAGGGTTAGGGTTAGGGTTAGGGTTAGGGTTAGGGTTAGGGTTAGGGTTAGGGTTAGGGTTAGGGTTAGGGTTAGGGTTAGGGTTAGGGTTAGGGTTAGGGTTAGGGTTAGGGTTAGGGTTAGGGTTAGGGTTAGGGTTAGGGTTAGGGTTAGGGTTAGGGTTAGGGTTAGGGTTAGGGTTAGGGTTAGGGTTAGGGTTAGGGTTAGGGTTAGGGTTAGGGTTAGGGTTAGGGTTAGGGTTAGGGTTAGGGTTAGGGTTAGGGTTAGGGTTAGGGTTAGGGTTAGGGTTAGGGTTAGGGTTAGGGTTAGGGTTAGGGTTAGGGTTAGGGTTAGGGTTAGGGTTAGGGTTAGGGTTAGGGTTAGGGTTAGGGTTAGGGTTAGGGTTAGGGTTAGGGTTAGGGTTAGGGTTAGGGTTAGGGTTAGGGTTAGGGTTAGGGTTAGGGTTAGGGTTAGGGTTAGGGTTAGGGTTAGGGTTAGGGTTAGGGTTAGGGTTAGGGTTAGGGTTAGGGTTAGGGTTAGGGTTAGGGTTAGGGTTAGGGTTAGGGTTAGGGTTAGGGTTAGGGTTAGGGTTAGGGTTAGGGTTAGGGTTAGGGTTAGGGTTAGGGTTAGGGTTAGGGTTAGGGTTAGGGTTAGGGTTAGGGTTAGGGTTAGGGTTAGGGTTAGGGTTAGGGTTAGGGTTAGGGTTAGGGTTAGGGTTAGGGTTAGGGTTAGGGTTAGGGTTAGGGTTAGGGTTAGGGTTAGGGTTAGGGTTAGGGTTAGGGTTAGGGTTAGGGTTAGGGTTAGGGTTAGGGTTAGGGTTAGGGTTAGGGTTAGGGTTAGGGTTAGGGTTAGGGTTAGGGTTAGGGTTAGGGTTAGGGTTAGGGTTAGGGTTAGGGTTAGGGTTAGGGTTAGGGTTAGGGTTAGGGTTAGGGTTAGGGTTAGGGTTAGGGTTAGGGTTAGGGTTAGGGTTAGGGTTAGGGTTAGGGTTAGGGTTAGGGTTAGGGTTAGGGTTAGGGTTAGGGTTAGGGTTAGGGTTAGGGTTAGGGTTAGGGTTAGGGTTAGGGTTAGGGTTAGGGTTAGGGTTAGGGTTAGGGTTAGGGTTAGGGTTAGGGTTAGGGTTAGGGTTAGGGTTAGGGTTAGGGTTAGGGTTAGGGTTAGGGTTAGGGTTAGGGTTAGGGTTAGGGTTAGGGTTAGGGTTAGGGTTAGGGTTAGGGTTAGGGTTAGGGTTAGGGTTAGGGTTAGGGTTAGGGTTAGGGTTAGGGTTAGGGTTAGGGTTAGGGTTAGGGTTAGGGTTAGGGTTAGGGTTAGGGTTAGGGTTAGGGTTAGGGTTAGGGTTAGGGTTAGGGTTAGGGTTAGGGTTAGGGTTAGGGTTAGGGTTAGGGTTAGGGTTAGGGTTAGGGTTAGGGTTAGGGTTAGGGTTAGGGTTAGGGTTAGGGTTAGGGTTAGGGTTAGGGTTAGGGTTAGGGTTAGGGTTAGGGTTAGGGTTAGGGTTAGGGTTAGGGTTAGGGTTAGGGTTAGGGTTAGGGTTAGGGTTAGGGTTAGGGTTAGGGTTAGGGTTAGGGTTAGGGTTAGGGTTAGGGTTAGGGTTAGGGTTAGGGTTAGGGTTAGGGTTAGGGTTAGGGTTAGGGTTAGGGTTAGGGTTAGGGTTAGGGTTAGGGTTAGGGTTAGGGTTAGGGTTAGGGTTAGGGTTAGGGTTAGGGTTAGGGTTAGGGTTAGGGTTAGGGTTAGGGTTAGGGTTAGGGTTAGGGTTAGGGTTAGGGTTAGGGTTAGGGTTAGGGTTAGGGTTAGGGTTAGGGTTAGGGTTAGGGTTAGGGTTAGGGTTAGGGTTAGGGTTAGGGTTAGGGTTAGGGTTAGGGTTAGGGTTAGGGTTAGGGTTAGGGTTAGGGTTAGGGTTAGGGTTAGGGTTAGGGTTAGGGTTAGGGTTAGGGTTAGGGTTAGGGTTAGGGTTAGGGTTAGGGTTAGGGTTAGGGTTAGGGTTAGGGTTAGGGTTAGGGTTAGGGTTAGGGTTAGGGTTAGGGTTAGGGTTAGGGTTAGGGTTAGGGTTAGGGTTAGGGTTAGGGTTAGGGTTAGGGTTAGGGTTAGGGTTAGGGTTAGGGTTAGGGTTAGGGTTAGGGTTAGGGTTAGGGTTAGGGTTAGGGTTAGGGTTAGGGTTAGGGTTAGGGTTAGGGTTAGGGTTAGGGTTAGGGTTAGGGTTAGGGTTAGGGTTAGGGTTAGGGTTAGGGTTAGGGTTAGGGTTAGGGTTAGGGTTAGGGTTAGGGTTAGGGTTAGGGTTAGGGTTAGGGTTAGGGTTAGGGTTAGGGTTAGGGTTAGGGTTAGGGTTAGGGTTAGGGTTAGGGTTAGGGTTAGGGTTAGGGTTAGGGTTAGGGTTAGGGTTAGGGTTAGGGTTAGGGTTAGGGTTAGGGTTAGGGTTAGGGTTAGGGTTAGGGTTAGGGTTAGGGTTAGGGTTAGGGTTAGGGTTAGGGTTAGGGTTAGGGTTAGGGTTAGGGTTAGGGTTAGGGTTAGGGTTAGGGTTAGGGTTAGGGTTAGGGTTAGGGTTAGGGTTAGGGTTAGGGTTAGGGTTAGGGTTAGGGTTAGGGTTAGGGTTAGGGTTAGGGTTAGGGTTAGGGTTAGGGTTAGGGTTAGGGTTAGGGTTAGGGTTAGGGTTAGGGTTAGGGTTAGGGTTAGGGTTAGGGTTAGGGTTAGGGTTAGGGTTAGGGTTAGGGTTAGGGTTAGGGTTAGGGTTAGGGTTAGGGTTAGGGTTAGGGTTAGGGTTAGGGTTAGGGTTAGGGTTAGGGTTAGGGTTAGGGTTAGGGTTAGGGTTAGGGTTAGGGTTAGGGTTAGGGTTAGGGTTAGGGTTAGGGTTAGGGTTAGGGTTAGGGTTAGGGTTAGGGTTAGGGTTAGGGTTAGGGTTAGGGTTAGGGTTAGGGTTAGGGTTAGGGTTAGGGTTAGGGTTAGGGTTAGGGTTAGGGTTAGGGTTAGGGTTAGGGTTAGGGTTAGGGTTAGGGTTAGGGTTAGGGTTAGGGTTAGGGTTAGGGTTAGGGTTAGGGTTAGGGTTAGGGTTAGGGTTAGGGTTAGGGTTAGGGTTAGGGTTAGGGTTAGGGTTAGGGTTAGGGTTAGGGTTAGGGTTAGGGTTAGGGTTAGGGTTAGGGTTAGGGTTAGGGTTAGGGTTAGGGTTAGGGTTAGGGTTAGGGTTAGGGTTAGGGTTAGGGTTAGGGTTAGGGTTAGGGTTAGGGTTAGGGTTAGGGTTAGGGTTAGGGTTAGGGTTAGGGTTAGGGTTAGGGTTAGGGTTAGGGTTAGGGTTAGGGTTAGGGTTAGGGTTAGGGTTAGGGTTAGGGTTAGGGTTAGGGTTAGGGTTAGGGTTAGGGTTAGGGTTAGGGTTAGGGTTAGGGTTAGGGTTAGGGTTAGGGTTAGGGTTAGGGTTAGGGTTAGGGTTAGGGTTAGGGTTAGGGTTAGGGTTAGGGTTAGGGTTAGGGTTAGGGTTAGGGTTAGGGTTAGGGTTAGGGTTAGGGTTAGGGTTAGGGTTAGGGTTAGGGTTAGGGTTAGGGTTAGGGTTAGGGTTAGGGTTAGGGTTAGGGTTAGGGTTAGGGTTAGGGTTAGGGTTAGGGTTAGGGTTAGGGTTAGGGTTAGGGTTAGGGTTAGGGTTAGGGTTAGGGTTAGGGTTAGGGTTAGGGTTAGGGTTAGGGTTAGGGTTAGGGTTAGGGTTAGGGTTAGGGTTAGGGTTAGGGTTAGGGTTAGGGTTAGGGTTAGGGTTAGGGTTAGGGTTAGGGTTAGGGTTAGGGTTAGGGTTAGGGTTAGGGTTAGGGTTAGGGTTAGGGTTAGGGTTAGGGTTAGGGTTAGGGTTAGGGTTAGGGTTAGGGTTAGGGTTAGGGTTAGGGTTAGGGTTAGGGTTAGGGTTAGGGTTAGGGTTAGGGTTAGGGTTAGGGTTAGGGTTAGGGTTAGGGTTAGGGTTAGGGTTAGGGTTAGGGTTAGGGTTAGGGTTAGGGTTAGGGTTAGGGTTAGGGTTAGGGTTAGGGTTAGGGTTAGGGTTAGGGTTAGGGTTAGGGTTAGGGTTAGGGTTAGGGTTAGGGTTAGGGTTAGGGTTAGGGTTAGGGTTAGGGTTAGGGTTAGGGTTAGGGTTAGGGTTAGGGTTAGGGTTAGGGTTAGGGTTAGGGTTAGGGTTAGGGTTAGGGTTAGGGTTAGGGTTAGGGTTAGGGTTAGGGTTAGGGTTAGGGTTAGGGTTAGGGTTAGGGTTAGGGTTAGGGTTAGGGTTAGGGTTAGGGTTAGGGTTAGGGTTAGGGTTAGGGTTAGGGTTAGGGTTAGGGTTAGGGTTAGGGTTAGGGTTAGGGTTAGGGTTAGGGTTAGGGTTAGGGTTAGGGTTAGGGTTAGGGTTAGGGTTAGGGTTAGGGTTAGGGTTAGGGTTAGGGTTAGGGTTAGGGTTAGGGTTAGGGTTAGGGTTAGGGTTAGGGTTAGGGTTAGGGTTAGGGTTAGGGTTAGGGTTAGGGTTAGGGTTAGGGTTAGGGTTAGGGTTAGGGTTAGGGTTAGGGTTAGGGTTAGGGTTAGGGTTAGGGTTAGGGTTAGGGTTAGGGTTAGGGTTAGGGTTAGGGTTAGGGTTAGGGTTAGGGTTAGGGTTAGGGTTAGGGTTAGGGTTAGGGTTAGGGTTAGGGTTAGGGTTAGGGTTAGGGTTAGGGTTAGGGTTAGGGTTAGGGTTAGGGTTAGGGTTAGGGTTAGGGTTAGGGTTAGGGTTAGGGTTAGGGTTAGGGTTAGGGTTAGGGTTAGGGTTAGGGTTAGGGTTAGGGTTAGGGTTAGGGTTAGGGTTAGGGTTAGGGTTAGGGTTAGGGTTAGGGTTAGGGTTAGGGTTAGGGTTAGGGTTAGGGTTAGGGTTAGGGTTAGGGTTAGGGTTAGGGTTAGGGTTAGGGTTAGGGTTAGGGTTAGGGTTAGGGTTAGGGTTAGGGTTAGGGTTAGGGTTAGGGTTAGGGTTAGGGTTAGGGTTAGGGTTAGGGTTAGGGTTAGGGTTAGGGTTAGGGTTAGGGTTAGGGTTAGGGTTAGGGTTAGGGTTAGGGTTAGGGTTAGGGTTAGGGTTAGGGTTAGGGTTAGGGTTAGGGTTAGGGTTAGGGTTAGGGTTAGGGTTAGGGTTAGGGTTAGGGTTAGGGTTAGGGTTAGGGTTAGGGTTAGGGTTAGGGTTAGGGTTAGGGTTAGGGTTAGGGTTAGGGTTAGGGTTAGGGTTAGGGTTAGGGTTAGGGTTAGGGTTAGGGTTAGGGTTAGGGTTAGGGTTAGGGTTAGGGTTAGGGTTAGGGTTAGGGTTAGGGTTAGGGTTAGGGTTAGGGTTAGGGTTAGGGTTAGGGTTAGGGTTAGGGTTAGGGTTAGGGTTAGGGTTAGGGTTAGGGTTAGGGTTAGGGTTAGGGTTAGGGTTAGGGTTAGGGTTAGGGTTAGGGTTAGGGTTAGGGTTAGGGTTAGGGTTAGGGTTAGGGTTAGGGTTAGGGTTAGGGTTAGGGTTAGGGTTAGGGTTAGGGTTAGGGTTAGGGTTAGGGTTAGGGTTAGGGTTAGGGTTAGGGTTAGGGTTAGGGTTAGGGTTAGGGTTAGGGTTAGGGTTAGGGTTAGGGTTAGGGTTAGGGTTAGGGTTAGGGTTAGGGTTAGGGTTAGGGTTAGGGTTAGGGTTAGGGTTAGGGTTAGGGTTAGGGTTAGGGTTAGGGTTAGGGTTAGGGTTAGGGTTAGGGTTAGGGTTAGGGTTAGGGTTAGGGTTAGGGTTAGGGTTAGGGTTAGGGTTAGGGTTAGGGTTAGGGTTAGGGTTAGGGTTAGGGTTAGGGTTAGGGTTAGGGTTAGGGTTAGGGTTAGGGTTAGGGTTAGGGTTAGGGTTAGGGTTAGGGTTAGGGTTAGGGTTAGGGTTAGGGTTAGGGTTAGGGTTAGGGTTAGGGTTAGGGTTAGGGTTAGGGTTAGGGTTAGGGTTAGGGTTAGGGTTAGGGTTAGGGTTAGGGTTAGGGTTAGGGTTAGGGTTAGGGTTAGGGTTAGGGTTAGGGTTAGGGTTAGGGTTAGGGTTAGGGTTAGGGTTAGGGTTAGGGTTAGGGTTAGGGTTAGGGTTAGGGTTAGGGTTAGGGTTAGGGTTAGGGTTAGGGTTAGGGTTAGGGTTAGGGTTAGGGTTAGGGTTAGGGTTAGGGTTAGGGTTAGGGTTAGGGTTAGGGTTAGGGTTAGGGTTAGGGTTAGGGTTAGGGTTAGGGTTAGGGTTAGGGTTAGGGTTAGGGTTAGGGTTAGGGTTAGGGTTAGGGTTAGGGTTAGGGTTAGGGTTAGGGTTAGGGTTAGGGTTAGGGTTAGGGTTAGGGTTAGGGTTAGGGTTAGGGTTAGGGTTAGGGTTAGGGTTAGGGTTAGGGTTAGGGTTAGGGTTAGGGTTAGGGTTAGGGTTAGGGTTAGGGTTAGGGTTAGGGTTAGGGTTAGGGTTAGGGTTAGGGTTAGGGTTAGGGTTAGGGTTAGGGTTAGGGTTAGGGTTAGGGTTAGGGTTAGGGTTAGGGTTAGGGTTAGGGTTAGGGTTAGGGTTAGGGTTAGGGTTAGGGTTAGGGTTAGGGTTAGGGTTAGGGTTAGGGTTAGGGTTAGGGTTAGGGTTAGGGTTAGGGTTAGGGTTAGGGTTAGGGTTAGGGTTAGGGTTAGGGTTAGGGTTAGGGTTAGGGTTAGGGTTAGGGTTAGGGTTAGGGTTAGGGTTAGGGTTAGGGTTAGGGTTAGGGTTAGGGTTAGGGTTAGGGTTAGGGTTAGGGTTAGGGTTAGGGTTAGGGTTAGGGTTAGGGTTAGGGTTAGGGTTAGGGTTAGGGTTAGGGTTAGGGTTAGGGTTAGGGTTAGGGTTAGGGTTAGGGTTAGGGTTAGGGTTAGGGTTAGGGTTAGGGTTAGGGTTAGGGTTAGGGTTAGGGTTAGGGTTAGGGTTAGGGTTAGGGTTAGGGTTAGGGTTAGGGTTAGGGTTAGGGTTAGGGTTAGGGTTAGGGTTAGGGTTAGGGTTAGGGTTAGGGTTAGGGTTAGGGTTAGGGTTAGGGTTAGGGTTAGGGTTAGGGTTAGGGTTAGGGTTAGGGTTAGGGTTAGGGTTAGGGTTAGGGTTAGGGTTAGGGTTAGGGTTAGGGTTAGGGTTAGGGTTAGGGTTAGGGTTAGGGTTAGGGTTAGGGTTAGGGTTAGGGTTAGGGTTAGGGTTAGGGTTAGGGTTAGGGTTAGGGTTAGGGTTAGGGTTAGGGTTAGGGTTAGGGTTAGGGTTAGGGTTAGGGTTAGGGTTAGGGTTAGGGTTAGGGTTAGGGTTAGGGTTAGGGTTAGGGTTAGGGTTAGGGTTAGGGTTAGGGTTAGGGTTAGGGTTAGGGTTAGGGTTAGGGTTAGGGTTAGGGTTAGGGTTAGGGTTAGGGTTAGGGTTAGGGTTAGGGTTAGGGTTAGGGTTAGGGTTAGGGTTAGGGTTAGGGTTAGGGTTAGGGTTAGGGTTAGGGTTAGGGTTAGGGTTAGGGTTAGGGTTAGGGTTAGGGTTAGGGTTAGGGTTAGGGTTAGGGTTAGGGTTAGGGTTAGGGTTAGGGTTAGGGTTAGGGTTAGGGTTAGGGTTAGGGTTAGGGTTAGGGTTAGGGTTAGGGTTAGGGTTAGGGTTAGGGTTAGGGTTAGGGTTAGGGTTAGGGTTAGGGTTAGGGTTAGGGTTAGGGTTAGGGTTAGGGTTAGGGTTAGGGTTAGGGTTAGGGTTAGGGTTAGGGTTAGGGTTAGGGTTAGGGTTAGGGTTAGGGTTAGGGTTAGGGTTAGGGTTAGGGTTAGGGTTAGGGTTAGGGTTAGGGTTAGGGTTAGGGTTAGGGTTAGGGTTAGGGTTAGGGTTAGGGTTAGGGTTAGGGTTAGGGTTAGGGTTAGGGTTAGGGTTAGGGTTAGGGTTAGGGTTAGGGTTAGGGTTAGGGTTAGGGTTAGGGTTAGGGTTAGGGTTAGGGTTAGGGTTAGGGTTAGGGTTAGGGTTAGGGTTAGGGTTAGGGTTAGGGTTAGGGTTAGGGTTAGGGTTAGGGTTAGGGTTAGGGTTAGGGTTAGGGTTAGGGTTAGGGTTAGGGTTAGGGTTAGGGTTAGGGTTAGGGTTAGGGTTAGGGTTAGGGTTAGGGTTAGGGTTAGGGTTAGGGTTAGGGTTAGGGTTAGGGTTAGGGTTAGGGTTAGGGTTAGGGTTAGGGTTAGGGTTAGGGTTAGGGTTAGGGTTAGGGTTAGGGTTAGGGTTAGGGTTAGGGTTAGGGTTAGGGTTAGGGTTAGGGTTAGGGTTAGGGTTAGGGTTAGGGTTAGGGTTAGGGTTAGGGTTAGGGTTAGGGTTAGGGTTAGGGTTAGGGTTAGGGTTAGGGTTAGGGTTAGGGTTAGGGTTAGGGTTAGGGTTAGGGTTAGGGTTAGGGTTAGGGTTAGGGTTAGGGTTAGGGTTAGGGTTAGGGTTAGGGTTAGGGTTAGGGTTAGGGTTAGGGTTAGGGTTAGGGTTAGGGTTAGGGTTAGGGTTAGGGTTAGGGTTAGGGTTAGGGTTAGGGTTAGGGTTAGGGTTAGGGTTAGGGTTAGGGTTAGGGTTAGGGTTAGGGTTAGGGTTAGGGTTAGGGTTAGGGTTAGGGTTAGGGTTAGGGTTAGGGTTAGGGTTAGGGTTAGGGTTAGGGTTAGGGTTAGGGTTAGGGGTTAGGGTTAGGGTTAGGGTTAGGGTTAGGGTTAGGGTTAGGGTTAGGGTTAGGGTTAGGGTTAGGGTTAGGGTTAGGGTTAGGGTTAGGGTTAGGGTTAGGGTTAGGGTTAGGGTTAGGGTTAGGGTTAGGGTTAGGGTTAGGGTTAGGGTTAGGGTTAGGGTTA
>NC_071094.1:2117500-2200000 GCF_027358695.1 Spea bombifrons
TATATTCTGTATATTCTGTATTCTGTATATTCTGTGTATTCTGTATATTCTGTATATTCCGTGTATTCTGTATATTCTGTGTATTCTGTATATTCTGTGTATTCTGTATATTCTGTATATTCTGTATATTCTGTATATTCTGTGTATTCCGTGTATTCTGTATATTCCGTGTATTCTGTATATTCTGTGTATTCTGTATATTCTGTATATTCTGTATATTCTGTGTATTCTGTATATTCTGTATATTCTGTGTATGCTGTATATTCCGTGTATTCTGTATATTCTGTATATTCTGTATATTCTGTGTATTCCGTATATTCTGTATATTCCGTGTATTCTGTATATTCCGTGTATTCTGTATATTCTGTATATTCCGTGTATTCTGTATATTCCGTGTATTCTGTATATTCTGTATATTCTGTGTATTCTGTATATTCCGTGTATTCTGTATATTCTGTATATTCTGTGTATTCTGTATATTCTGTATATTCCGTGTATTCTGTATATTCCGTGTATTCTGTATATTCTGTGTATTCTGTGTATTCTGTGTATTCTGTATATTCTGTATATTCTGTGTATTCTGTATATTCCGTGTATTCTGTATATTCTGTGTATTCTGTATATTCTGTATATTCCGTGTATTCTGTATATTCTGTATATTCCGTGTATTCTGTATATTCCGTGTATTCTGTATATTCTGTATATTCTGTGTATTCTGTATATTCTGTATATTCTGTGTATTCTGTATATTCTGTGTATTCTGTGTATTCCGTGTATTCCGTGTATTCTGTATATTCTGTGTATTCTGTATATTCTGTGTATTCTGTGTATTCTGTATATTCTGTATATTCCGTGTATTCTGTATATTCTGTGTATTCTGTATATTCTGTGTATTCTGTATATTCTGTATATTCTGTATATTCTGTGTATTCCGTGTATTCTGTATATTCCGTGTATTCTGTATATTCTGTGTATTCTGTATATTCTGTATATTCTGTATATTCTGTGTATTCTGTATATTCTGTATATTCTGTGTATTCTGTGTATTCTGTGTATTCTGTATATTCTGTATATTCTGTGTATTCTGTATATTCCGTGTATTCTGTATATTCTGTGTATTCTGTATATTCTGTATATTCCGTGTATTCTGTATATTCTGTATATTCCGTGTATTCTGTATATTCTGTATATTCTGTGTATTCTGTATATTCTGTATATTCTGTGTATTCTGTATATTCTGTGTATTCTGTGTATTCCGTGTATTCCGTGTATTCTGTATATTCTGTGTATTCTGTATATTCTGTGTATTCTGTGTATTCTGTATATTCTGTATATTCCGTGTATTCTGTATATTCTGTGTATTCTGTATATTCTGTGTATTCTGTATATTCTGTATATTCTGTATATTCTGTGTATTCCGTGTATTCTGTATATTCCGTGTATTCTGTATATTCTGTGTATTCTGTATATTCTGTATATTCTGTATATTCTGTGTATTCTGTATATTCTGTATATTCTGTGTATGCTGTATATTCCGTGTATTCTGTATATTCTGTGTATTCTGTATATTCTGTGTATTCCGTATATTCTGTATATTCCGTGTATTCTGTATATTCCGTGTATTCTGTATATTCTGTATATTCCGTGTATTCTGTATATTCCGTGTATTCTGTATATTCTGTATATTCTGTGTATTCTGTGTATTCTGTATATTCCGTGTATTCTGTATATTCTGTATATTCTGTGTATTCTGTATATTCTGTATATTCCGTGTATTCTGTATATTCCGTGTATTCTGTATATTCTGTATATTCCGTGTATTCTGTGTATTCTGTGTATTCTGTATATTCTGTATATTCTGTGTATTCTGTGTATTCTGTGTATTCTGTATATTCCGTGTATTCTGTATATTCTGTATATTCCGTGTATTCTGTATATTCTGTATATTCTGTGTATTCTGTATATTCTGTATATTCCGTGTATTCTGTATATTCCGTGTATTCTGTATATTCTGTATATTCCGTGTATTCTGTGTATTCTGTGTATTCTGTATATTCTGTATATTCTGTGTATTCTGTGTATTCTGTGTATTCTGTATATTCCGTGTATTCTGTATATTCTGTATATTCCGTGTATTCTGTGTATTCTGTATATTCCGTGTATTCTGTATATTCTGTATATTCTGTGTATTCTGTATATTCTGTATATTCCGTGTATTCTGTATATTCCGTGTATTCTGTATATTCTGTATATTCCGTGTATTCTGTGTATTCTGTGTATTCTGTATATTCTGTATATTCTGTATATTCTGTGTATTCTGTGTATTCTGTATATTCTGTGTATTCTGTGTATTCTGTATATTCTGTATATTCTGTATATTCTGTATATTCTGTATATTCTGTGTATTCTGTATATTCCGTGTATTCTGTATATTCTGTGTATTCTGTATATTCTGTATATTCCGTGTATTCTGTATATTCTGTATATTCCGTGTATTCTGTATATTCCGTGTATTCTGTATATTCTGTGTATTCTGTGTATTCCGTGTATTCTGTGTATTCTGTATATTCCGTGTATTCTGTATATTCTGTGTATTCTGTATATTCTGTATATTCTGTGTATTCTGTGTATTCTGTGTATTCTGTATATTCTGTGTATTCTGTATATTCTGTATATTCCGTGTATTCTGTATATTCTGTATATTCCGTGTATTCTGTATATTCTGTATATTGTGTATTCTGTATATTCCGTGTATTCTGTATTCTGTATATTCTGTATATTCTGTATTATTCTGTATATTCCGTGTATTCTGTATATTCTATAGTCTGTATATTCTGTATTCTGTGTATTCCGTGTATTCTGTATTCCGTGTATTCTGTATATTCTGTGTATTCTGTATCTTCTGTATTCTGTATATTCCGTGTATTCTGTGTATTCTGTATATTCTGTATTCTGTATTCTGTGTATTCTGTATATTCCGTGTATTCTGTGTATTCTGTATATTCTGTGTATTCCGTGTATTCTGTATATTCCGTGTATTCTGTATATTCTGTATATTCTGTATATTCTGTGTATTCTGTATATTCTGTGTATTCCGTGTATTCTGTATATTCCGTGTATTCTGTATATTCTGTATATTCTGTATATTCTGTGTATTCCGTGTATTCTGTATATTCTGTGTATTCTGTGTATTCCGTGTATTCCGTGTATTCTGTGTATTCTGTATATTCTGTATATTCTGTGTATTCTGTGTATTCCGTGTATTCTGTGTATTCTGTATATTCTGTGTATTCTGTATATTCTGTGTATTCTGTGTATTCTGTGTATTCCGTGTATTCTGTATATTCTGTATTCTGTATATTCTGTGTATTCTGTATATTCTGTGTATTCCGTGTATTCTGTATATTCTGTATATTCTGTGTATTCTGTATATTCTGTATATTCTGTGTATTCTGTATATTCTGTGTATTCTGTATATTCTGTGTATTCCGTGTATTCTGTATATTCTGTATTCTGTGTATTCTGTATATTCTGTGTATTCCGTGTATTCTGTATATTCTGTGTATTCTGTATATTCTGTGTATTCTGTGTATTCTGTATATTCCGTGTATTCTGTGTATTCTGTGTATTCTGTATTATTCTGTATATTCTGTATATTCTGTGTATTCTGTATATTCTGTGTATTCTGTGTATTCTGTGTATTCTGTGTATTCTGTGTATTCTGTATATTCCGTGTATTCTGTATATTCTGTATATTCTGTATATTCTGTATATTCCGTGTATTCTGTATATTCTGTATATTCCGTGTATTCTGTATATTCTGTGTATTCTGTATATTCTGTATATTCTGTGTATTCTGTATATTCTGTATATTCTGTGTATTCTGTATATTCTGTGTATTCTGTATATTCTGTGTATTCCGTGTATTCTGTATATTCTGTATTCTGTGTATTCTGTATATTCTGTGTATTCCGTGTATTCTGTATATTCTGTGTATTCTGTATATTCTGTGTATTCTGTGTATTCTGTATATTCCGTGTATTCTGTATTATTCTGTATATTCTGTATATTCTGTGTATTCTGTATATTCTGTGTATTCTGTGTATTCTGTGTATTCTGTGTATTCTGTATATTCTGTATATTCTGTATATTCTGTGTATTCTGTATATTCTGTATATTCTGTGTATTCTGTATATTCTGTATATTCTGTGTATTCTGTATATTCTGTGTATTCTGTGTATTCTGTATATTCTGTATTATTCTGTATATTCTGTATTCTGAATATTCTGTGTATATTCTGTACATTCTGTATATTCCGTGTATTCTGTATACTGTGTATATTCTGTGTATTCTGTATATTCTGTATATTCTGTGTATTCTGTATATTCTGTATTCTGAATATTCTGTGTATATTCTGTACATTCTGTATATTCCGTGTATTCTGTATATTCTGTATTATTCTGTATATTCTGTATTCTGAATATTCTGTGTATATTCCGTATATTCCGTGTATTCTGTATACTGTGTATATTCTGTGTATTCTGTATTATTCTGTATTCTGTACATTCTGTATATTCCGTGTATTCTGTACATTCTGTATTCTGTGTATATTCTGTGTTCTGTATATTGTGTATATTCTGGCGTAGCCGGCCGGTTCTGTGTCAGTCGGGGGGGCCGCTGTACACTGAGCCTTGTACATCGTAGTCGGATTTTCTTTGTATGTTTGACTGAGTTGGTGCCACAAAAGCCTGAAAACAGATTGGGTCCTCCTGCTGTCCCCGCGGCTCTAGACGTGTGCTAAGAGGTACTTTACCACAACGCACATACATACATACACACATACACACACGCATACGTACACATATACACACACACACATATATATACACATATACATACATACATACATACACACACACACACATATATATATAAACATACACACACACACACACATACATACACACACACATACATACATACACACATACACACACGCATACGTACACATATACACACACACACACATATATATACACATATACATACATACATACATACACACACACACATATATATATACACATATACATACATACATACATACATACATACACACACACATATATATATATAAACATACACACACACACACACATACATACACACACACACACATACATGCACACACACATATATACACATCTAATCCTCTGTTTGTTTTTCTATTTTTAGGATTTTAGACATAATAATAATAAAAATATTTCTGAATAAACCCAACTTCTGTACGGGAAGGAAGCGTTCCGTGTAATAATTATTAATTACCCCTTTCTTTGTAAACATTGTTTCACTGTTATAATATAATATAATAAAAGTCGTGTAAATATTGCACACGCATCCCGTCACACGCGTGGATCTGTAACACACATGTATGCATCGCCCGTAACATGCATGCAGCAAACAACCCCCAGCAGATTATTTACCAATATTCTGTATATTCAATAAAAAAAAATCATCATTTCGGATTCTCAGCAGAAGTTCATGAAGTTTAGAGAGTAGAGAGGGGCACAAAGAATCCTAATGGACCCCAAATACCCCCAAGGGGTTAATGAGCCCACAGGGTCTCCCCAGCCGGGGGCAGAGGATCTGTTCAGTTACCCCCCCCATCCCCAGTATTGCCCCCATCCCCTGCGAATAAAGAGAGAACTGACCTGGATTGCTGCACAGGAGGGGTAGGTTCAGGAGGGGCACACAGGATCACATTGGGGGGCTCTGGTAATCTAGTAGATCCCCCCTCTATCCTTCCAAGGCCAGTGGATCCTTCAGCAGGCAGCAGGGATCCGTTAGATCTCCAGTGAGCTGAAGCAGAGGGATCCCAGGGAACTGTCCCCAGTCCTGCAGCACTGTGAATATGCAGGGCTGGGGGCAGGGAAGCTCCACCCGGAGGGGGAGGGAGGAGGGCCAATCCAGGGGGGTGAGGGGGGCTACTCTCATACTGGGACAGATGACACCACCAGTAACCTTTACACTTCCTCTACTGGGGGAGGAAAGGAAATCACTGGCAAGTGGCAATTACATTGTGTTAGATAGGGGGGGGGGGGTTTGGGGGTCTCAGCTGCTGCAGAACCTCTTGGGCAGAGATGGGGGGGGGAAGAGCAGCGAATGGAAGCTGCCTGACCCACGAGGTTCCGCAGCAGCTGCGCCGGCACGCGGGTCACTGCCCCTGTTTTGTTATTCCGCTGCGGATAAAAATGTTTCGGTTGTTGGCAGGGAGACGAGCAAGAATTTGGGGGAGAAAATTGTATTTTTCTTAAAAAAAAAATGTAAGTCGTACAGAATGTAACTTAATTATTTTCCGTGTTTAATGGCATCCAATGTAACGCTGCTGGAAGACAGTTGGCGGGGGGGGGGGATTTTGGGCACACCGAGCCCTCCTTCTCCCTCCTTATTATTAAAGCCGGTTCTCTCCCTCCTGCCAACGGTATATTTAGGTTAAAGGACTGATCCAGTGCAGCACCCCTCCTGCCCCTTATTAACCCCTCCTGCCCCTTATTAACCCTTACTGCGGTGTGGCTGTCCTCTCCGTTGACTTATGACATCATATACCATGCGCTGCTCCTTGAGGATGTCCCCAACAGCTCTGTTAAGTAAATGGTCATCCTATTGCCCCCCCCCGGTAGGATCTGCCCCCAGACGGATCTGCCCCCAGGCTTGCCCCCCCCACCCCGGAATACGCCTCCTGCCTTCTGTTTGCGCATGCTTACGTCTACGCTCATGGAATTTAGGGTTATGGCCCCGGGGAGTTCAATCATCCAAGACTGGATCAGACTGTGGAGCTGCAGCTTCTCCCGAAGGTGAATCATTTTATATGGAGTCCTTTCTGCTGGGGCCACGTGGGGTACTAGAGTACAACCCTGTGATACCCCCCATACCCAGCGAATGCTCTGACCATCTGTGTTTTAAGGGTTAATTTTCTCGCCGTGTTCTTTTCAAGGTCTGGGAGAATCCTATTTAGACTAAACGGCTCCTGAATTATTCCTCCCCACGCAAGGTCAGCCTCAGAACTGTCTAAAGACGGCGGCGACGCTCTCACATCGCTGCCCAACCTGCCCGTTCTTACACAAAGCGGGACGTACGACGCCACACACTGCGGGCGACATTCCATTCACTCAGCTGCGTTGGTAGTTGGTACCCGAGGCTGCCTCCCAACCGCTGGGGTTATTTGGTTGAGCCGAGGCTTTCTTGTTATTAACGTTTCGACCGCAGCGGGTGTTTGGAGTTCCCGAGCCGAGTGCAGACGTGGACACCTGGTCCGGAGACCCCCCATTCTCACCGGCCTCACATACTAAACCCCCTTTACATACGTGACGTTTATTGGATTCTTTCACCCGGGGGCCGACTTTCAAAACATGAAAATAAATCTGTTTTCTTTACGCTCTATATGTCCCAACACCGTAATAACCCCCAACTCTGTATACAGTAATAACCCCCCAGCGCTGTATACAATAATATAACCCCCAACTCTGTATACAGTAATATAACCCCCAACTCTGTATACCGTAATAACCCCCCAGCGCTGTATACAGTAATATAACCCCCTAGCGCTGTATACAGTAATATAACCCCCAGCGCTGTATACAGTAATATAACCCCCAGCGCTGTATACAGTAATATAACCCCCAGCGCTGTATACCGTAATAACCCCCCAGCGCTGTATACAGTAATATAACCCCCCAGTGCTGTATACAGTAATATAACCCCCAGCGCTGTATACAGTAATATAACCCCCCAGCGCTGTATACAGTAATATAACCCCCCCAGCGCTGTATACAGTAATATAACCCCCTAGCGCTGTATACAGTAATATAACCCCCAGCGCTGTATACAGTAATAACCCCCCCAGTGCTGTATACAGTAATATAACCCCCAGGGCTGTATACAGTAATATAACCCCCAGCGCTGTATACAGTAATATAACCCCCAGCGCTGTATACCGTAATAACCCCCCAGCGCTGTATACAGTAATATAACCCCCCAGTGCTGTATACAGTAATATAACCCCCAGCGCTGTATACAGTAATATAACCCCCCAGCGCTGTATACAGTAATATAACCCCCAGCGCTGTATACAGTAATATAACCCCCAGCGCTGTATACAGTAATATAACCCCCAGCACTGTATACAGTAATTACCCCCCCAGCGCTGTATACAGTAATATAACCCCCAGCGCTGTATACAGTAATATAACCCCCCAGCACTGTATACAGTAATATAACCCCAGCACTGTATACAGTAATATAACCCCCAGCGCTGTATACAGTAATATAACCCCCAGCGCTGTATACAGTAATATAACCCCCCCAGCGCTGTATACAGTAATATAACCCCCAGCGCTGTATACAGTAATATAACCCCCCAGCGCTGTATACAGTAATATAACCCCCAGCGCTGTATACAGTAATAACCCCCCCAGCGCTGTATACAGTAATATAACCCCCAGCGCTGTATACAGTAATATAACCCCCCAGCGCTGTATACAGTAATATAACCCCCAGCGCTGTATACAGTAATATAACCCCCAGCGCTGTATACAGTAATATAACCCCCATCGCTGTATACAGTAATATAACCCCCAGCGCTGTATACATAATATCCCCCCAGCGCTGTATACAGTAATATAACCCCAGCGCTGTATACAGTAATATAACCCCCCAGCGCTGTATACAGTAATATAACCCCCAGCGCTGTATACAGTAATATAACCCCAGCGCTGTATACAGTAATAACCCCCAGCACTGTATACAGTAATATAACCCCCAGCGCTGTATACAGTAATATATCCCCCAGCACTGTATACAGTAATATAACCCCCAGCGCTGTATACAGTAATATAACCCCCCAGCGCTGTATACAGTAATATAACCCCCAGCACTGTATACAGTAATATAACCCCCAGCGATGTATACAGTAATATAACCCCCCAGCGCTGTATACAGTAATATAACCCCCAGCGCTGTATACAGTAATATAACCCCCAGCACTGTATACAGTAATATAACCCCCAGCGCTGTATACAGTAATATAACCCCCAGCGCTGTATACAGTAATATAACCCCCAGCGCTGTATACAGTAATATAACCCCCAGCGCTTTATACAGTAATATAACCCCCAGCGCTGTATACAGTAATATAACCCCCCAGCGCTGTATACAGTAATATAACCCCCCAGCGCTGTATACAGTAATATAACCCCCCCAGCACTGTATACAGTAATATAACCCCCAGCGCTTTATACAGTAATATAACCCCCAGCGCTGTATACAGTAATATAACCCCCAGCGCTGTATACAGTAATGTTGGTCGGTAACAAAATCCTGGTTTTATCTGATTTTGTCCCAATAAACCCCCTTTATCTGCAGATCTGGAGCGGTCGTCGCTGTCAGTCATGTGATATTTTGGGTGACTTTCCCTGCCCAATCACCACACTGAGCTGATGCTTTATGGCGATGCTAATGAAGTCCGTTCCTCTATGGACTCTAAAGTGTTTATGACAGAAATCTGCCTCAGAAGAGTTAAGTTGTGAAAAATGTCTGACCCCCTTAACCAAGATATGTTATTTTCCTCTTAAATCTTACGGTTGCTCAGAAATCATTATTTTAAGACGCGGGAAGAGAACTTGAAACAGAAGTTATTATTATTCGTAATAGAAACTCAGGGACCCTGTATGTATATGGAGCAATCTCCATGGAAACCAAGGTAATGTTTTACCCGTAAACAAACAAGCACATGTATCCCGTGTCCTGATACAATGTAACAGAGCGATCGCCTCTACAACACTGCCCCCCTGTGGCTGCCAGCCGGTAATACACGCTCGCTCGCTCCATTGGGTAAGAAAACATCTTTACGGCGATTATTTTGTGAAATAAAATATACATTTATGGCGCGTTTCAAGTCATCTCCCTTATAATTCAGGGGTCTCCTAAATTCACGCACAACAGACGAGCGAAATAAAAGGTCCGGCGAAATAAAAAAAAAAATCATGGGGAAAAGGCGTTTCAGAACCTAAAATAATTTCATTTCGGAAGCAGCACAAAACGCGACGGGGGTTTCAGGCTTGCAGTGAGAGGGTCCCGCCGGACCGTGGCCCTATTTACCGTCTTCCAGAGTTTATTAGGTTTCTGTGTCTTTAATGAAGCCCACAAAGTCCGTGGCTTTCCTTAACATGACTGCACACAGGAGGCTGGTGTGGGGTGGGGGGGTAACATCATTAATTAGGGAGGGCTTTTAGTTTTATTAACTTTATTCTCTATAATCTCACTCACCATTTTCATAAGGAGGTAACCCAACGACTCACTGTATACCGGATCGCTTCCATTCCAACGTGAGTTAAGAGAATCTCAACCGTTCAGAGACATCTTGAAAGCCAACGGATTTGATCATGGAGCCCCCGATTAACGTAATCCGATTAAAGGGGCCGCTTTAACAGGGAGCCCCCCCCATGCGTCTGTTCTATCGAATCTGATTTAACGGACAGCGTTCTATTTCCCCGAGCTCAGGATGAATATCAGACGTCGGCTATCAGCCGCTTGCAGGATCGGAGAAGAACGTTTTTAATCTTTTACCAGAGCTGGCTAAAGCCACATAAATAACCCCAAAAACATCTCTGTGTACGAGAACGACAAAAAAAAAAGCCCATTTGTACAAACTGTTGGAAAGGACGCGAGATGAACCCGCTCCCATCATCCGGAATCACCGACGGCCGGGGCGCCCCTCCGATAACCCCGCGTATAAACCCCGCGCCGTGCCGACGGCTGTAAAAACGCACGGATTTATGTCGGCGGAGGACCGCGTGGTCGCCGTGCATTCGATTCATTACCAGATTTCCAAGATGAATTCACAGTACGGGGAATATTTTCCCTGTTTTTTCTCTTACATTTTATTGTTATCTGATGGTCTGCACCCCGATACTTTTCAGGGAGCAGCACGGGGACAGGTTTATGCAGCGCACACACACAACATTGTCTAGCCTTGTGCAGTCTTATTAAAATGACACAGCGCCGAATCCTGCCGAATCCTGAACAAACCACAGCGTTTAAAAAAGGAAAACAAAATATGGGGGGGGGGGGCGGGGGGCAAAACACAGGGAGGACAAAATAATCGCAACCTTTCCACTGCTGCGTGGGTTTGCTGGTGGTTTGTCCAGGGAGGACAAAACTCAGGGGCTTTGCTGATAGGGGGTGGGATAGAATCCTCGTTCAAAAAGGCCACAAGTATTTCTTTTAGGTGAGTGAGGAGGGGGAAAAAAGCCCCCCCCTCTAAAAAGCCCCCCATACTGCATTTTATTGGGGTACAGAGTATCTCGGTAACACATGCTCCTCAGTGCAGCCACAAGACAGGTGACCAAGGTAAGCAATCGGTCTACAAAAAGGGTCTGGATCGATACTGCATGATGGAACGCGTCGGGGATAGAAGATGGCGGAGGTAGGAAGAAGAAGGGGGAGATGTTTCAGCGTCGCTCTCCTGGGGTCATTACCACTCCTTCTTCTTCTCGTCCATGGACACCCCACCAGGGCCCAGGGCGACCACCAAGAGCAGCCCTCCGATGACAGACATGGCCTGGAAGAAATCGTACTTGAGGAAGTCGTGCATGGGCTTGTAGGCCGGGATGGTCCAGAAGGCGTTGAAGTAGACGTTGATGGCGAACAGCCAGATGACCAGGGTGAGCGCCGCTAACTTCGTCTTGAAGCCAATGGCCACCAGGATAATCAGAGCCGTGCCGACGATGTTCTGCAGAATCTAAAAACGGTGGGAAAAACGCAATTAGGGGCAAATTAAAATCGCTTGTAATACAGAAGACGGGCATGGCATTCCCTGCTGACCCCCCCTCCCAGGAATGGCACCCTTTAAAATGCACCTAAACTGCTTGTTCTAAACCCGAATCCGTATTCATGGAACAAAAGTAAGAATAGAAAACAAACATATTATATATATATTACACATAAAACCCAAATTCTAAATATCTTTATGGCATCTCCATAAGTAGTCATTAAGAAGCAATCGCCACCCGCTTGGGTTATATCAGCCGTTGTACGCAGGCCTGGAACCAGCATAGATAAGTATTATTGGCCGCTGATTTCCCTGCTGCCGTTGTTGGGTTGGACGGTCAGGAACGCGGCGACTTACGGAGAAGAAGCTGGCGTCGAAGTGAAGCAGGGTCATGAACATGAGGACGAGCAGCACTCGCCCTCCGAGCTGCATGTACTGCTTCGGGGAGCTCTCACCCATGGTGGGCACCCCAGCAAACATGCTTTTACCCTCCGACCGGGACTCGGCCAAAAGCAGAAGCAGCCCACCCCCGAGGGCCAGGTTCCTAGACCAAGAGAACAGGCGTCACCGTTAAGCAATGTAATAAAAAGACAAAGAAAACCATAGAATGTTGCAATCTAAAATATTCTAAGCTGACGTCGTGTCTTAATATTATTTTACGTTTTACCCAAATACCATTGTTTTTTCTATTTAAAAAACAAACAAAAAAAAACAAACACAAATGTCAGAAATCCGATGCCAAAGAATAGCTGGGGAAAAGCGTCCTGAATTAAGTAGGATTAGGGTCTTTAAGACGGTTTCCTAAACTAATTGGCACCTGGAAATTGGGGGAAAACCAAGACAAATAAAGAAAAGAAAAGAGAGGATTTCCCTTGAAAGAGTCCAACCTCACTGAATGCCCCCCGGGGTCTGATCACGGCAGGGAATCCTTTCATGTTAAAGGAGGCGGAAGTTTTAATTATCTGCTGCGTCATGCAATTCGGTCTAATGCCCCCCCCCCGGCCACACACCTAACGCACGGTAAAAGGGTTTTTACTAAAAAGCACAGATTTTCATTGAAATATACCGACCTCATTAGAAATTTCAGGTCCCAGAGGATGCTGTACCCGATAGTCTGACAAAAACAAACGGGGAAAAAGACGCGTATTATTTACAAGCAGTTTAGTATAATAGATACAGAGGAGAGAGAGAGAAAAAATAAAACATTAAATACACTGCTGTTCAAAAGTCTGGGGTCGCTTAGAAACACCCTTGTTTTTGAAAGAAAAGCACATTTTACCCATTATAATAACATGAAATGGATCAGAAATCCAGCGCAGATGGGGTTAATGTTGTAAATGACTATTGTAGCTGGAACAGAGGCCCTTTATCACTCCCATCACTCCTGTGCTCCAATGGCCATTTATCACTCCCATCACTCCTGTGTTCCAATGGCCCTTTATCACTCCCATGTCCCAATGGCCCTTTATCACTCCCATGTCCCAATGGCCCTTTATCACTCCCATCACTCCTGTGTTCCAATGGCCCTTTATCACTCCCATCACTCCTGTGCTCCAATGGCCATTTATCACTCCCATCACTCCTGTGTTCCAATGGCCCTTTATCACTCCCATGTCCCAATGGCCCTTTATCACTCCCATGTCCCAATGGCCCTTTATCACTCCCATCACTCCTGTGTTCCAATGGCCCTTTATCACTCCCATCACTCCTGTGTTCCAACGGCCCTTTATCACTCCCATCACTCCTGTGTTCCAATGGCCCTTTATCACTCCCATCACTCCTGTGTTCCAATGGCCCTTTATCACTCCCATCACTCCTGTGTTCCAATGGCCCTTTATCACTCCCATCACTCCTGTGTTCCAATGGCCCTTTATCACTCCCATCACTCCTGTGTTCCAATGGCCCTTTATCACTCCCATCACTCCTGTGTTCCAATGGCCCTTTATCACTCCCATCACTCCTGTGTTCCAATGGCCCTTTATCACTCCCATCACTCCTGTGTTCCAATGGCCCTTTATCACTCCCATCACTCCTGTGTTCCAATGGCCCTTTATCACTCCCATCACTCCTGTGCTCCAATGGCCATTTATCACTCCCATCACTCCTGTGTTCCAATGGCCCTTTATCACTCCCATGTCCCAATGGCCCTTTATCACTCCCATGTCCCAATGGCCCTTTATCACTCCCATCACTCCTGTGTTCCAATGGCCCTTTATCACTCCCATCACTCCTGTGTTCCAACGGCCCTTTATCACTCCCATCACTCCTGTGTTCCAATGGCCCTTTATCACTCCCATCACTCCTGTGTTCCAATGGCCCTTTATCACTCCCATCACTCCTGTGTTCCAATGGCCCTTTATCACTCCCATCACTCCTGTGTTCCAATGGCCCTTTATCACTCCCATCACTCCTGTGTTCCAATGGCCCTTTATCACTCCCATCACTCCTGTGTTCCAATGGCCCTTTATCACTCCCATCACTCCTGTGTTCCAATGGCCCTTTATCACTCCCATCACTCCTGTGTTCCAATGGCCCTTTATCACTCCCATCACTCCTGTGTTCCAATGGCCCTTTATCACGCACACACACTGACTGCATGTAAGTCTATTGAACAGTTGGGGTTACCAGGGATTTAGAAAAGCACAACATATAGGAAATAATCAGGATGTTGCGTTAAGACGATGACGCCGGATATTTCCCCCATAATTCCAGGATGTTTGGGGGGAGGAGCAGGTGGGAGACACCAAGAGTCTGCGAGAACCCCCCCCCCCAGGTAGATGGCTGAGGATCTTGTGTACTCACCTGCATCGCGATAATCCCAAACAGTCCAAAACAGGCATATTGTACGAAGTTTCTGCTCAGGACCAGAATGCAGCCACCTGCGAGACCCCGGGGGGGAATAAAAGGGAAATAGTATTAGCAGTTTATGTTTTGGTTTTTAATGAAACATATACATACACACACACACACACACACACATATATATATATACACACACACACACCGGTTTAACAGACCGCCGGGCGGCGCCTCACCTAACTGTCCGAACAGGTTGATGAGGACGAAGATCGACGCCAGGACGTAGCCGCAGCTCCACGTCGCCTCGATGTAATCTCTCTGCTCGCTCCACTGGAACCACATCCGGATGCCGTCCTCCAGGAAGGTGCTGATGAGGCAGAGCCGGGCGACGTGCGGGAGATACTGCTTGGTGACGCGGAGGAACTGCGGAGAGAGACGGGCGTCAGGCGGGCGAGAGAGAAGGCACACCGACACGCTGTACATGCGCAGAATATACGTGGCTCTAGGGACATGCTCATGCACGAGGGGGGGCTCCTAGTCCAGCCCCGGAGGTTCTTCACGTGGAGTTGTTAAGAAGTCATCACTCGGGTTACCAACAAACTCCATCTCTGTTACTGAAGCTTCTATAGAAGCCTTTGGGGTAATTGATTGATTGATTGGGATCACTAGAAAGAGAATCTTCTCCGCACGCGAGAGACACGGCCTCACTACACCCGTACAGATCCTGGCAGGCGTTAGATCCTTCTATGAGGAGCCCTGCCTTGGGGTTTTAGAGGCAATTGGGGGATATTAAGGAGGAAAGGATACAGAAAGTGGAAAAGAAACCGCTCTTCGTTTACAGACGGGAAACCCCAACGCAAACATTGGGGGATTCCTCGGTACAAGCGACCGGATCGTAGATCACGCGGCTAAAAGGCTGGTGACGGCCCCCGGGGGCCTGAAATCCCATACAGCGCAAAGCTTGGGGATCACCGGGACGGACCGGCTACATCACTTCTGGCCACTGACTCCGTTTATCCGCGGCTATGAGGCATTAGGAAACCAGGGAGGAGAGCAGGTCCGTTCTTAACCCCTTCATGACAAAGCCATACATGTACAGGCTCACAATGGGTTAAAGGGCCAGGCTCTTCATTTATCCCGTGCACGAGGGGCAAAGATCCGGGGATCCAGACTCCAGGGCGACCTCTACCCCCCTGGGGACCAGGAACGAGCGAGCGACAACTGCCCGGCACTCGCTGTCACACACCATGCATCGCGGGCAACCCCCCCCACCACACACACACAGAGGAAGAAGCAAAGCAGTTAGAAGTCCCTGCGTTTGCGATCGCGCATGCTCTCGTGTAACAGACACTGTTTATTTATAACTGTTCCAGCCAAGCGAGACCCCGTCAAGGTCCCGCGCAGGTCAAGGCAAAGGCCGCCGTGTGCTGAAACGTTACGAGAGCGTGGGCGATGCACGCCGTCAGCGGCACAGAACACACACGCGGCGTGCGGCCAGATACTCAGCACTCGCTTTACGAACGCGCGGACCGGGAACAGAAACTAACCGAAGAGACCTAGGAGAGAAAGGAGAAGGGGTTACACGGGGGGCAGATTGGGGGGGAGAGCTCGAGTTTCAATGGGGCTTTAGAAAATGTACCCCGGGGCTGGCTGTGAGTGACAGGATTTGGGATTTAAAAGATAGATCGTATAAAAATAACAGTAACCATTATTTGATACACATCATAGAAAATGACGCAAAAAGTAAACGTTTACACATCTCAAGAAAAAAGGACCGCACGTCAAAAATCACACTTATTACTAGGATCGGATTAACGTTTTACAGAAATATTCAGCAGTTTTCTCTTTTTTACCCCAGTTGTAGTTTTTTGCCCCATAATATAAAGTTTTCAGGCAGCTGCATATCAGCCGTTTGTAGGAGTTCTCGCTCTGTTATCTGATCCCCGATCTACTAACCCCCCGACTCCTTATCATACTGCCTGTGGGGAACAATAGAATGGCTCAATCTTAATCACCCAGACGGACTCTCTGACTAACGAAAGTCTATGGAGGAGGGACTTCATTAGCATCGCCATAAAGCATCAGCTCAGTGTGGTGATTGAGCCGGAAAACGCAACCAAAAGATCACATGACTGACAGCAACGGCGGCTCCAGATCTACAGATAAAGAGTTTATTGGGAAAAAATTAGATAAATCCCAGACAAGGGAAGGGGGGGGGTTACAGCGCCGGGGGGGGGGGGTATATTAATTTTATTACACAGAGGTCACAGCTTTCAGAGCACAATTGAGGGGTAAGAAATAAGAGAACTCGTTAAGTCCCTGCGTTTCTAGGAAACCTTTAGTTGAACATCTGCTCAGCGTCAGGAGATAAATGGATAAACAGTGAGATGTATTTAACCGGTTCCTGTCCGGGTCATGTATTAGATATATATATAAAAAAAGGAAAAATGGAAGCGGCGCAGACGGCAGGTGCAGACACGTTACCCTCGGCAACAACACCCTAAAAACTAACATTCAGCTCAACTTTTTAACCTCTGCATTAGCATGAAGGCGAGGGGCAGTAAATTAGAAAGTTAGACACACCCTCTGGGGCGCGAACCGGGACCCGGAGACCACCGACACGGTAACCGGGGTCTCTACGCACGCACCGGGGTCTCTACGCACGCACCGGGGTCTCTACGCACGCACCGGGGTCTCTACGCACGCACCGGGGTCTCTACGCACGCACCGGGGTCTCTACGCACGCACCGGGGTCTCTACGCACGCACCGGGTTTTGAGATTCTGCGTAGAGGCAGGTTTTTTTTTTTAGCAGTGGGTGGGGTAAGGGGTCAGATTTTGGGGCAGTAAAGCACAGGCGGGGAACCCCCTTACAGGTGCAGGAAAGCATGAAGGGAAAGGGTTAATATGCCAGGGCGGCATGGAATAGAAGGGGTAGATCGAGCACAAATTACATATTTTTGTGTAATACACGCCAGCTGTCCTGCACCCCAGGACAGTCCTGAGCGAGGTATGCCAGGGAAATGTGTCAGAGCAGCTTGGCTCAGGTGGGTAGGTAGAGGGTGTAATACATTTTATATTCTGCCCAGAGGGTACTCCGTGCCACGACACTGGAGAGAAGGGCATGGGGGAACTAAAATCACTGGGCACAGATCTTAGGGGAGCTGAGCCTGGGGGTACAGGAAGCGCTGGGGACAGATATTAGGGGGGGTTACAGGAAGCCCTGGGCACAGATATTGGGGGGGGGTACAGGAAGCCCTGGGCAAAGATATTAGGGGGGGTTACAGGAAGCCCTGGGCACAGATATTGGGGGGTACAGGAAGCCCGGGGCACAGATATTGGGGGGTACAGGAAGCCCGGGGCACAGATATTGGGGGGGGGGCAGGAAGCACTTAGCCTAAATATAGGGCGCGTGACTAGGCCTGAGGCCCCGAGGTATGTGTATAATGTGCCAGGCAGTCACTCAGTGCCCACCGAGACCGGTGCGGGGGTCCCCCGGGCCCCTGAGGTATTCTCTTTCTCTATGTGTCTCTCCTGCCCCTGTGGGATTCTCTCCCTGTCTCCCCTGCCCCCGGGGCGGATCTCACCTGGTCCGCGAAGTCCTCGGCGGTGCCCATCATGTCGTTGGTGCCCATGGCGCTGCGGCCCCGTTCCCTGTCCCTGCCGAGTCGGGCTGTGTCTGGGCTCCTCCCACAGAACTGCCGGGCCTGCCACGTAGGCCAAGTCTTAAAGGGCCAGGCACGGCCGAGGGGCGGGGCTACAGGGGGTGGAGGAGGGAGGAGGCATGGGGACAGAGAAGGGGGGCATAAAGAAAATAATTAGGGGCATTAAGGGGACATGGAGCAGAAGTGTGCTGAGACTGGGGTGTGTAAGGGGAACGGGGGCAGTAGAGGGGGCAGAAGAGGGGGACAGAAGAACTGTCAGGGGCAGGAGAGGGGGGGCAGAGGAGCTGTCAGGGGCAGGAGAGGGGGGCAGGGGAGCTGTCAGGGGCAGGAGAGGGGGGGCAGAGGAGCTGTCAGGGGCAGGAGAGGGGGACAGAAGAGCTGTCAGGGGCAGGAGAGGGGGTCATGTCTCCTTCAGGCTTTCCATCCTCTTTTCACATTTTTATAATAAATGGAAATAAAACTTTATTTAAAATAATGTGAATTGTATGTATGAGAAAAGATAACAGAATGGGGATCTCTGCCACTCCTGAGGGCTATAACTCCCAGTATACTCAGCCAGCCGCAATAGAGAAAGGAGGCTCCGTGCAGAGGCAAATACATATAAGAAACCCCCGTCTCCTGTGTGATCCAGAGAAAGCGGGGAATCTACAACCGCAACCCTTACCAGGTTGTCACCCTGAGGGCAACCCAACGTCTACGCATCGCACCGTGACCCAAACCCAGGGGCCTGGTCCTTTTGGGTTAGGAAATTACCCACGCACTGTAATTCTGCCCAATTACCCCGAGAATCCACCCCTTAACCACGAGAATCCGCCTATTCACCCCAAGACTTTGCCCATTAACTCTAAAAGCTGCCCCTTCACCCGAGACGCTTCCCATTTACCCCGAGAATCTACCCCTTTACCCCGAGACGGGACCCCTCAGTTAACACAAACACATCACATAAGAGTAGCTCTGCAGAACTGAAACCAACAAGTGGCTTCACAATGGTTGGCATCGTGCGCGCCAACCCATGAATCCTGTAACGTCATCAGTGCGCGCCGAGCAGGCCGCATCGCCGATGCGTTCCATGCCCTGAATCGCGGCTCCTATGTTCCCGAGACTGCGCATGCTCAAACATGGTGCGTCCTGTTTCCATAACGACAATAAAACGCTTAGAGAGATAGGTCTTCCGCGGTACATCTTCATATTCACTAAAACATACCGCTCTGAACACGCCACGCCATGAACAAATACAAGGTAATCACGAAGAATTAAAACGATCGGAGTCGGTGTATGCCCTATGCCTCATTTCCATGTCACGCAAAGGGTTAATTATTTAAAGGGACAGCACTCCTGGCAATTAGGGTTAGAGTTCTGATTACATGAGTTTATACCCCCCCAAAAAAATATTATTATTATTTTCTATACTAATAATATGACATAAAAAGTAGAAATTGATATTTTTTTCATCAAGCTTTTTCGTGAGCTATTATTATTTATTATTTTATATAGCACCACCATATTCTGCAGCGCTGTACAATGGGGCTATTGTGACTTTTCTCCATATATATATATATATATATAACTGTAATAAAAAGTGGCCCCTGAGTTGGGGGTCCCTGATTTATATTTCAATCTTGGCAGGTCCTTGAAGAATGGAAAAGAGGAGCTTTTGGGGAAACCTGTTTTGTGGAAGAGAGAGGAGGAAAAGGAAAATATGCCATAAAAAAGGTAAAAAAAAAATAAAAACAGAACTTGCCGACAGTTCGGCCCCCGTCGCCCCATCTAGTTGCCCAAAGGGTTTTCTAACCATCAATTAGCCTTTTAGACTTAAACTTGGATCAGCGAACACAACGTGCCGTTGGAACACAGGAGTGATGGGAGTGATAAAGGGCCATTGGAACCCAGGAGTGATGGGAGTGATAAAGGGTCATTGGGACACAGGAGTGATGGGAGTGATAAAGGGTCATTGGGACACAGGAGTGATGGGAGTGATAAAGGGCCATTGGGGCACAGGAGTGATGGGAGTGATAAAGGGCCATGGGAACACAGGAGTGATGGGAGTGATGGGAGTGATAAAGGGCCATTGGAACACAGGAGTGATGGGAGTGATAAAGGGTCATTGGAACACAGGAGTGATGGGAGTGATAAAGGGCCGTTGGAACACAGGAGTGATGGGAGTGATAAAGGGCCATTGGAACACAGGAGTGATGGGAGTGATAAAGGGCCATTGGAACACAGGAGTGATGGGAGTGATAAACGGCCTCTGTACGCCTATGAAGAGATTCCATTAAAAATCAGCCATTTCCAGCTACAATAGTAATTTCCAACATTAACCCCTTCTGCACTGGATTTCTGATCCATTTCATGTTATTTTAATGGACAAAATTGTCTTTTCTTTCAAAAAACAAGGACATTTCTAAGTGACCCCAATCTCTTGAATGTTAGCGCATGCCCCCCAATTGCTGACGTCTCCCTGACACACTTCATTAGCATCGGGTGCCGAATTGTAATGATTACGAACGAGGTCTCATGAAATCCGCTATATCTGTACGGCGAGATATTGACATCATTTTCCGTGTCGCAGGTGGAGTGCACAGACGAGCGCGGGGCAGATCTGGCGTTAAAAGAGGTAATTATGTTACAGGGAGACAACGAGAAGCAGGTCACCTCGTTCTTTTATGGGCCAAATTATGTTTGCAAAGTCTGTTCAGGCTGCGAACTTCCTGTCAATACATTATGAAACATAGAAACCCAGAACCTGCCGGCAGATCGGCCCCATCCGGCCCCCGTCTAGTCACCCGTTTCTCCTGCTGCAAAGACTCAAACCTTAATCAGTTGTTGGTCTCGTCTTAGATTCAGGAGCCGTATGTCCATCCCATGCGTGTTTAATACCCTCACTGTATTACCCTCTACCACTTCTGCTGGGAGGCTGCTCCACTTATCTACCACCCTCTCAGTAAAGTAAATCTTCCTTCCATTCCATCTAAGCCCCCCACCCTCTAGTGTTAATTAATTATTGATGAATAAATGATTACGTACTTTTGCTCAGTTTCTCTATTGAATATTACAGGTCAAGGGCCAAAAATGTTTCCTTATATTAAACTTTTTTGTTTATTCTTCAGTCGCTGGTTCTGCTTGATCTGCACCATCCCAACATTTGTCCATATAAGGAGTTTTTCATGTTCTGGGATAATAAGGTAAGAAATGATTGGCCGGACGGAGCTTTAACTCCAGTACTTACATTTGATGCATCTGTGGGAAGGGCCCCTTTCCCAGGCTTACAATGTATGTGTATAGGAAGCGAAATGCGTGTGTTTTAGAACCCCCCTGCTTAATTATATATCGTGGGAGAAGCCGTTTGATTGGAGGAACAGGGAGAGGCTGTCCCCATAGCTCCGCCCTTTTGTGGAAGTGCCCCGAGAGTCCGGAATAACGCAGACAGATATGTGGAGAAAGAGAAGTGCAAAATCGCTTCTCTTTCTCCATGAATCCATCTGCAATATTCTGGACTCTCTGAGCCCTTCCGCAAAAGGCGTGCAACTCAGGGACAGCCTCTCCTCTGTTCCTCCAATCAGGGGAGTGTGTTGAGACTCCGCCCCTTTTGCGGAAGTGCTCCGCGAGGCCTGGATAACGGAGCTGATATCGGGGAGAAACGGATTAAGAAAGAAGACAGAAGAACAAGAAGAGTCGAGACAAGAAGCAAAGCTACGGAAAAGGAGATGGGACACAAAAGTGGTCGTGGAGAAGGTAGGGAGACACTGAGGGAGAGTGTGAGTGAATGAGAGTGCGAGTGAGGATGAATGAAAAGTAAAAGCCCTCGGAATTTCATCCGAACCAAATGTCGTCACCGAATGGACCAAAAACGAATCGTCCAGTGATTATCTGCCGCCCAGTAAATCCAACAAACTTCTCGGACGTCCTCTCCGCAGGTCTCGTCTCTTTCTCTCTGCCTGGTGATGGAGTATTCAGGGAGGGGGCATCTGGAGCAAATGGTGAAAGCGAACAGAGACGAGAAAAACAAAATCGACGAGAAGGTAAAATCTTGGATGAGGACCAATTTAATAATCTGTGAAGTATGTAAAATGGGTTAATCGCCATAGCAACTAATGGAGTGGTTCAATCAGCAGGAGCACTGATCCATTGGTTGCTAGGCAATAAGACCACTGTTCAAAGTTTGCTCTGAAGTGGCTGTTGGTACATAACCTCCAATGTCTCCTTCCAAATCATTTTCCAGATCATTAAGACTCTGCTCGGTCAAGCTGTCGACGCGCTAATCTATATTCACAAAAAGAAAGTCCTTCACAGGCAAGTCCGAAAAAAGAGGCTTGCAAATTGAATATTTTTTTAGGATTCTCCACCAAACTTATTCTTTGAGGGTGGTAGAATAAGTGGTACAGCCTCCCAGCAGAGGTGGTAGAGGGTAATACAGTGAGGGTGTTAAACATGCATGGGATAGACATACGGCTCCTGAATCTAAGACGAGACCAACGACTGATTAAGGTTTGAGAAATGGGCAGGCTAGACGGGCCGACGGGGGCCGATCTGTCGACGGGTTCTTGGTTTCTATTTCTTTTGCTATTAATAGTTATTTTTATTTGGGTTTTATACAAATAAAGTGACTGCTTAAGAAAATCCTCCTCCCCAAGAGAGGGAGCCACGCGCGGGGCGTTAGGGCCACATACTCCTCTAGAGTCTCATCGATGATCATCGGTTATCTTTCTTTGTCTCCTCTGCAGGAACGTGAAGCCCAGCAACATCCTGATAAAGGACGAGGAAACCTTTTTAATAAGCGATTTTCTTTCGGAGACACTAATGACGGACGAAATGAGAATGAAGATCAGAGTATATCCTGGTGAGGGAACCCCGCCAGCATTTTAAGTCTCCGCTAATCTCGCCAGTGACAGAGCCAAATGTCACCTTCCGGTTTAATGGCTTCGATCCAATTCCGTTCTAGAGCGTTCCGGCTTAGCAAGCATGAACCTTTACTATAGTTATAAGAATCCTACAGCTCACAAAGCAAGAGGCAAAGATATGGCAGCGGAGATTTAGACGTAATGCAAGGAAGATTTACTTTACTGAGAGGGTGGTCAATAAGTGGAACAGCCTCCCGGCAGAAGTAGTAGAGGGTAATACAGTGAGGTTATTAAACATGCATGGGATAGACATACGGCTCCTGAATCTAAGACGAGACCAACGACTGATTAAGGTTTGATTTCCAGCGGCTGATTGTTTCTATGCCGTTACGTTTTAGGTCTTTATGTTCTAATAACGTTCTTGTCTCGCACAGAATCAAAGTTATTCGCGGCTCCGGAATCCGCCCGGCTTTCGTTCAGTGAGAAGTCAGACGTCTGGTCTCTGGGATGTGTCCTTCTAGAGATGATGACGTGTTCTTCACACTCTGTATGTTCTAGTAGTTACCTTGTGATAAATACTAAGCGTCTTGGAAAGGCCTCGATTGCAATGAAACGCCGAGATACCTGATATCTGGTTACAGAAACGTTCCACGACTGCACGGAACGTTGCGTTCTACATATTACATTTTTACACTATTTTAAGAAACTAGCAGTAAAGATTTGGGATTTACGCCTGATTTAATTCCCCCCAGAAAGCAGAAGCAGCTGCCTTACTGCAGGGGATCAAGAACGACCAGCTGTGCTTAGAGGAAGCTTTAAAAACCCTCCAGGGTTCCGTCGGCTATTCTGATGGCCTCTGCCAGGTTCTAGAGCGAATGTTACGCATTCATCCTGAAGAACGAGCCGCAGCCACGTGAGTTTGAGTCTTTACAGCAGGAGGAATGGGCAGACTATATGGGGGGGGCAAATGAGGCCGATCTGCCGGCAGGTTCTAGGTTCCTCAACGGTTTATAGATACTCTCTTCTGATCTTATGGATCTTCTGCAATAACCCTGCGTGAATCTAGGTGTTAGCCGGGTGATACAAACAGTAGCTGCTGGAATCGAAGCGCTGCGGGAATTGTTGCCGTTATATAAATAAAAGAAAATAATAATAAAATATAAATTTAACATGGCTGTTCTGGTTCTTGTCTGCAAACTGTAGAGACTTGATAAAGGACCGTTATGTCAATGAATGCCTCGTCCTAACGGCATCTCCGCTGTCTGGGCTGAAGAAGACATTAGCTGCCCGCTCAGCAGACGAGTTGGATGATGGAGGAATGGAAAAAGTTCTAGGTATGGGGATCTATTCATAGGAATGATAAAAAACTGGCAATTAAATTAAAGCTCTAGCCCATATCCAGAAAAAAATAATCAGGAAAGACTAAAGGATCTCAATATGTACGAGTTGGGAGGGGGATGGGAGAAACATTTAAATACATAAAGGGGTTCAACAAAGGACAGGAGGGACAGGAGAAGAAATGTTATAACAAGAGGGTGGTAGATGAGTGGTACAGCTTCCCAGCAGAGATGGTAGAGGGTAATACAGCGAGGGTATTAAACATGCATGGGATAGGCATACGGCTCCTGAATCTAAGACGAGACCAACGACTGATTAAGGTTTGAGTCTTTACAGCAGGGGAAACGGGCGACTAGACGGGGGCTGGATGGGGCCGATCTGCCGGGAGGTTCTGTGTTTAAAAAAAATCCAAAACAAATGGAAACCATAAAAAATAAGTAAACACGCGTGTATTTTCTGCCTGTGCCGAATACATTCCTCATTCTGTTTCCGTGTTCAGCGTTTATGCGGATGTACAGTGAATATGAAGATGCTCAGACGGCGGCACTCAGACGCCTTTCCAAGTTGTCCGCAGACAGAGACGGTACGCGTCAGAATGCCACAGCGTGCGGAATATAATTATTATTATATCATTAATATTATTAGTATAACTATGTTTTTGTACCGGGAGCTTTCTGTTTTGAATACATCACTTCTAAATTTGATTTCAATTAGTGCGTTATAACTTAAATTAGTTGCCTTTGTTTCCAATATCTGAGTCTACGTCCTATTTCCAGATTAGCCATTAGCGGCCATCAAAATAACTACCATTCACAAGTTTGGGGTCACTTAGAAATGGCCTTGTTTCTGAAAGAAAAGCACATTTTTTTCCATTAAAATAACATGAAATGGATCAGGAATCCAGCGCAGGCGGGGTTAATGCTGTAAATGACTATTGTAGCTGGAAACGGCCGATTTATAATGGAATCTCTTCATAGGCGCGGTCTGATACTATTGTACTTTCATAGGTTTTTCCCCAAAAGGAGATATAATGCAGCACATAGTGGAGGCTATGAAGCTACACAATGATTCCGTGGAGATACATCTGGAAGGCTGTAGGATACTGAAGGATCTTCTATCTCAAGGTGAGACATGAAAGCCATTAATGTTCTGCGTTAGGGATGATCCCTCTAAGTCGTTTTTCACTTGAGGTCTCTTGATCCGGGACCCGGCCCGGAATCCATTCTTCTCCCTTCTCGTACGCTTTAGATCACGGCTTCGATGACGTCCCTTTGGCAAGTAACTCCCTGATCACCTGTCTGGTGGCAGCCGCGAGGAAGTTCTCCGAAAGCGGAGATCTGGTGTCTCTGCTCCTCGAAGTATTGATGATGCTGTCCACTAACGGTAAGGGCGCCGTGATTATTGCAGTTTTGATAGCAGTTTAAAAGCATGGCTCGCTCTGATCATCGGACCCTCTACTGCCCTGTGGATAAGCAGACTGGGGCAGATATCATTTGGTTAAAATGTATCCACCTAGCGTTTCCTCTCCGTACCAGACAGCAACCATTGTGTGGGGGCTCCTAGCACTTTGACAGGGAACCCCCAGCCCGGTGTGATCATTCATTAAATGACAATATGTTTATCACTAGATATTGTAAAGATAACTGAATTGCTTAAAGCCGGGGCAACTTGAGTCCCAGTACTCAGGAGTTTTAAGGGCATCTCGGTTAAGGGACTGTTAAAGTTATCTGACGGCTGTTGGTTTCATTAGAAGCGGCCGCCGAGCTGCTGGGAAAAAGCGGATTCCTTCAGGACACAGTGAAGATTCTGGAGCGATCACACGAGCGCAGAGACGTTAGCCTGTCCTGCTGCGGCCTTCTGTGGTGTCTGGCGATGGCAGGTGAGTCTTTCCAGATGAGTATTAGGGTCATGGGAGGTGAATTTAGCCAGCTAAGTCTCAAAGTCATAAAATAAAGAGAAGTGAGAGTAAATCCACTGCTCTCAGCAATCATTCGGGGTGGAGAACTCATTGTGGTGGAGAACTCATTGTGGTGGATAGCTCATGGTCGTGGAGAACTCATCATGGTGGATAACTCATCGCGGTGGATAACTCAACATGGTGGACAGATCATTCATGGAGGATAAATCAGCCTTGGATGATCTGTTTTGCTAAAAACCTTCTTTTGCTCATGTTCCAGAGAGCTGTTCTCAAGTAGAATGGCTGGAATACAGCGTGCCGGTGATCTACACGCTGATCCGGAAACATCTTCATGATGGACAGCTGGTGGAATCGGCCTGCTGCTGCCTCTGGATATTATGTCTGAAAGGTGGGTTCGAACGGCCAGCAATCCGAAATACTGGTACAATATACCTTGGGTCTAAGCACTGCTTTATAACCCTTGCTTAATAGGTTGTGTGTTGGAGAACCAAATAGAATCGATTATCTTCGTCCTTCTGGATTCTCTTCGGACTCACCCAGACCGTCCGGTTCTCGTTAAGAACGTTTGTTTGGCAGTCGCCGGTCTGCTGCGAATCTCTGGTATGTAACAGAAAACGGGGATTGTGATAAAGCTGATGATTCTAAAACTGCATGTTTTCTAAATGCGCTTCCAATTATAAAGGTGTCCGTGGGGAAGGGGACCGGGCACGATTCATACGTTTTTCTCTCCATTCTCCAGAATTGGCGGCGTATCGGATTGTGGTGCCGGTGTCAGGGAAGAGCAGCCTCTCCCTCATTACCGCCGCTTACCTCACGCACTCAGACGACCCAGAGATTGTGGAGAACATCTGTCTGCTGTACCGTGAGATGGCCCGTTACGGTACGTTATTCTCCAGCAAGCAGAGATTCAGCGGCCGTGTGTATTCCGGGGACGCTTGGCCAAATCCAGCCCGATAACCATCTCCTGTATTGCAGAGAGCGTGAGAGCAGAGCTGCAGCTTCAGGACACGGAGAGGCTGATGTGCGAAATAAAAGAGAAATTTGCATCGACCGAGGTACGAAAGCTTTCACATGCGGTCAGGGGTCCGGATTGATCGCCTGTCAAGGGGGTAAATGGTCCAAGGCTGACCAGGGTGGTTTACTGAGAGCATGAACGGGGCAGAGATCTGCTTCACAATTAAGGCTCGTCACCCTTGTGCGGTTTTCTTACGCAGAGCTATGATGTTATGATGTCATGCGGCGGTGACCTAGAAAAGGGTATAGATAGCTACTTGTGATGGAGATCAGAGATCTCTGCTCCCTCCATTAAACCACCTCGGAGGTGCACAACTCCGCACGGCTATTAAGATTGTAGGCTTTCAAACCTCTAAAGGTTGGGCAGTATTTCCGCAGGTATGCAGGTTTTTAAAATTTTAATGGATTTGGACTTTTATTATTATTTATATAAAAGAAAATGGTATTTTTTTTGCTAAACATTGAAGAACATGGTGAAAGCAAATGTGTCTGCTTAATAATGTCCTCCATCAGCATCCGAAGATGGGCAAAACCCATCTTTTTATTCTTTGTCTTTTAATTAGGAGATTGTTAACCTTGCGGAATCCACCCTTTCCAGACTGGGAAATAAAGGTAAGGTTTTGGGTAAATTATTAAAAAATAATAACATTTTCAACCATAAAGGGCCATTGGAACACAGGAGTGATGGGAGTAATAAAGGGCCACTGGAACACAGGAGTGATGGGAGTGATAAAGGGCCATTGGAACACAGGAGTGATGGGAGTGATAAAGGGCCACTGGAACACAGGAGTGATGGGAGTGATAAAGGGCCATCGGAACACAGGCGTGATGGGAGTGATAAAGGGCCATTGGAGCACAGGCGTGATGGGAGTGATAAAGGGCCTCTGTACGACTATGAAGAGATTCCATTAAAAATCAGTTTCCGGCTACAATAGTAATTTAAAACATTAACCCCGTCTGCGCTGGATTCCTGATCCATTTTATGCTACTTTAATGGACAAAATATGCTTTTCTTTCAAAAAGAAGTTAATTGACTCAAATCTTTTGAACAGTAACGTATGTATGTTTAACCGGTCACCAACCCTACCTCTCCTATAACATTTTTTTTAATAAGGAAAGCATATGAAGAAGTTATATTACTAAAAAAAAATAATTTTCCAATATTTTTGTTTTGTTTCTAATAGGCAATCTCCCCACAGCGCCCGTGTCAACGTAACTCCAAGGCTATGAGGTTCTTAATGGCTGACCACAGAATTAAAGTCTATAACAGCTGGTCATTGGAACTATGGGACATGGTAAAGATCAAAAAAATAAATGACAAAACCTCAAAATTCTACTTCTTTCACATAAACGAAACAAGACTTGAATTCACCTGCATGCTCAGATTCCAGTCCGTGCAATCATTTGTTCTGCGGAGCCAAGGAATGAGATATTCTCTTCTGATGAGAGCTGTCCGTAAGAAAGAAAGAAAGAAAGAAAGAATTAAAGAAAGGATTAAAACTCTCCTTTTTCGAATAGTGTTTTTTTGCACGCGCTTTCACTCAAATTTTCTAAAATCCATGGGTTTTGCGTATCAGAGGATCTAAAGCCGCAACAAATAAAACCGTATGAACCGATGGGTGGGAGAGACATTTATACCCAAGCTTATGCAATAAGATACCCCAACTCACTATACATTCACCCAGATTTTTTGCTCTACTGCTACAATTACAATGTATACAAACATACTGTACCGTTCAGAAGCTCGGGGTCTCTTAGAAATGTCCTTTATAAAAGAGAAACAGATTTTATACATTAAAATAACATGAAATGGACCAGAAATCCAACGAAGACGGTGTTAATGTTGTAAATGACTATTATAGCTGACTGATGGTTAGAAACCCTTTTGCGATGATGTTACAGCCAGAAGTTCCTTTGTTTTTTTAACTTCTAAAATTATAATGTAAATATATTTTGACGAGTCCCTTACAGCACTAATGTATTCATTTCTATAGGTCAAAAATAAAATTCCAGATGTAGAATTCAGGGCTAAAACATATGAAATCAGAACAGATGCACAAAAAGTATATTATGTACGCTCATAAAATATTCCAGGTCTACTTCAAAATTTCCATTTTCATCAATTTATTAAAACAATCCACAACAATTTGGAAATTAGTGCAATTTCCATCTTGACAAAAAAAAACTGACAGTATGTCCTGGAGGGAAGTAGAGAAGCCCAATAAACCTTTATACAGAGGCTTCCATTGAGACAAAAATTATACTCAGATTTAATAAGTATATATTCCGATGGAGAGTGGTTACAAATTTCAAATTGCTGTTTTTTCCCCCGAATATATTTTCTGATTATCTAGTTCTCAAAGGATCCAAGTTCTCCAAACATTCCACAAACCAAATCTTCTCTGTCTCTTACATCAGAAATTAAACTTTTTGGGTAACCATTCTGGCCATGGAAGGTGTAGAAGACACAGTGAAACAGTTTATATCGATTCGCTCTCAGGGACCCGCTGGACAGACTGTGTCTTTTACGCCATCGAGCAACCAAGATGACATGTTTTGTTCCCGGAATTTTCTGTTTCGGTAAGGCACGTGGTGATAGAAACTTTCAGTTCTTCTTCATGAGTCGATAACAACCGGAAGAGACCCGGGAATCAACCAGAAGGCGTGGGTTTATCTTTCTGGTGGCCCGGCTTCACCCGCAAGTACTTTGCTTTAATTTGAGCTTCCCAATTCTTCTTCTCCATCGTGTATAACCTCATGGCGGCCTGGGCATCTTGGATCTGGGAAGGAAAGAAAGCCACATTGTTACATAGAACAGGGTTCCAGAACATTACGCGTGAGAGACACATCCGGGTTCTCACACTCTGATCACATGTTCGCTGTGATCAAGGTCTTATCCATGCTTTATTATATGGATCTGCCAGAGGTCTCGTAGAGCTGTCACGTCTCTCCTGCCGGGCAGACTCATTCTGTGTTCTGGTAACTATTCATACCGATCAGATACATTGTTTGAAACCTACCGAGCAGTGCTCCTTGGTCTGCACCCTCACATTCAGGATGTTCTCACAAAGCAATTTGAGAGATGGGCGCCCGCTCTACAAGAGAAGACATGGTTAGTGGTATTTTTCCCCCTTACTTTCTTTAGAGAAGAACGCCTTTTGAAGAGTAAAAAAAAATTAAATGTGAAGTCCCTTTAACCGACTCCCTCCAAACTTTACCTTCACTCTTTGCCTGAAGGGCTTGTATTTTTGCGTGTCTCTGATGGCCTTTTTCGGATGGTCCAAAAGGAGAATCTGTACGAGAACAGAAGTTAAAGGAAGAAGTAATAGGAACGTCATCAGCTTAAGACAAGGAGTTCATCATTATTGTGTGTAAATTGTGTATTAAAAGTGTGAAATATTCACTAATATTCAGTCATTTGCCGCCTAAAACGACATTTTACAAAAACAAGGCAAGTGACCCCACAAAAGCAACACGCCATACAACTTATTAGGACAGGCATGCCCTTTGTGATGGAGGGTGCCGTGTTATTTAGTCCCTATTGCCCGAGAGAAGATCCTTTGGTGGCCACCATGATCAGTGTGGCTCCCTGTCTAGTGGTTTACTGACACACATCAGGGGCTCCCTTTATGTACCTTGAGATCATTGTGCAAAGCATGTCCAACCAAAATACGTCCTTTCAGGATATCAGACACCTCTTTCTGAACTACTTTGAAGTCTTCTCCTGAAACACAGAACAAAAGGAACATGGTTACAGAAAACGACTTAAGCCGTCACACTCACAATGAAGGCTGCTTGGATTCCCTCCATTGTATGACCCCCTCCCCCCAAACAATATAGAAGTCCAACCAAATGTAGCCTTCAAGGTCAAGAAATCCCAAATTTAAGGTCCGCGGGTGGCATTAATGTATCACCTCAGTCAGGTAACAGCACTACCCACCGTTCTTGATGTCCTGAGGCCGGATGCCGCTCACGGCCGTCCTGTAGTCCGTCACTCGTTCTGTTGGCTTGACATGTTTATCGTACACGCATTTCCCAAACTGATTGACAATGGACACCCGAGCTAAGATGCTATCTTCTCCTTCTGGGCCCACGCCGACCATCTCACAGTCTATGGCCACAGTCCTCGTTAGCCTGAAACAAAGAGTTGAGGACAATAGTATTAAAGTGACTGAAATCAGCAGCAAATACAAATTGTATCTGTGTGAGAGAAAACTATTCCATAAGACGGTAAATATAATTGTAAGTCATGGCACAAGGTGATTCGAGAACAAAAGAATCTCGGTGACAGTTACCCATCAAACGCCCGACCCTTCACTAGAACCGTATCCGTGGAATCCGAGTGTTTCTCGGGGACGCCTTGCATCTTACGGGCGATCTCTCCAGCTTCGGGCCCCATGGCTGCCTCGATATCTTCGGGATCCACGTCATCGAACCAGATGTCAATCCTGAACCACAGAATAACCGTTAGCCGCGACAAACCCCTGAAGTATCGTCTAGGCTCTCCAGATATTACGCACGATTTAGGACAGCCAGAAGATTTACAATTGCGTAACAAACTTTTTAAACAAAAACATTAATTTAACTTTTTAAGAAGGTTTTTCTTCTTAGGAAAAAATAGTAATTAAAAACAAGCAAAGCCACGCAGCTTACTTTGGAGCTTCTACCACGTTTCCCTTGTCAGACTTCTTTTTATCTTCGGTCTTGATTTTTTTCTGCTTAATGCTCCTTTCTACCCCCTCCTCAATTTTCCTTTTCTTGCTCTTTTTCTCCCCTTTTTTATTGGCTTCCGAGGCAGAAGGATGTGTTTTTGTACTGGTTTTATCCCCCTTAGCTGCGGATGGAGCACTTTTCAAACGTCCATTGACTTTAGGGGTGACTGCTGGGGTTTCAGGCCCATCATGTTTCTTATTGGTGGCTTTTTGCTCTTTTTTAGGTACATCTGTAGAAGCCGAAGGATCAGCTGGACTCGGTTTCTCTGGTTTGAGCAACTAACAAGGAGAGAACAACGGGTAAGAAGATAATCAGCTGGCGCAATAAAGAACAGTGATTTTAACCCTACGAAATTGGATAATACACACATACAACCTCAAATACCCAATCATCATGAAAATGTTTACATACAAAAGTTTGGGGTCATTGAGATGTTTCCATGGAAAACAACGCCATTTCTGGCTGTAACATAATTACAAAAGGGTTTTTCTAATGATCAATTAGCCTTTTACAGTTAATCTTGCAGTGATGGGAGTGATAAATGGCCATTGGAACAGCAGGAGTGATGGGAGTGATAAAGAACCATTGGAACACAGGAGTGATGGGAGTGATAAATGGCCATTGGAACAGCAGGAGTGATGGGAGTGATAAAGAACCATTGGAACACAGGAGTGATGGGAGTGATAAACGGCCATTGGAACAGCAGGAGTGATGGGAGTGATAAAGGACCACTGGAACACAGGAGTGATGGGAGTGATAAAGGGCCTCTGTACGCTTATGAAAAGATTCTGTTAAAAATCAGCGGTTTCCAGCTAGAATAGTCATTGATTCTTTCAAAAAGAAGTGACCCAAAACTTTTGTACGGTAGTTTATATATTTCTAGATCTTACATACCGCTATTTTGAGAGCAAAAACGGTGTGTAGGATGTAAATTTAACGTATTGATGGAGCGACGCGTCTGGTCCCTCGGCTGTCATAATAAAGTTAGCGTTTCTACATTTATCTGACGTTGATCGCTGCCGATCGTCACCCGCGTCATTCTCTCCCTTACCTCTTGCAGAGCTTTCCAGTTATGTGAAAACTCCTGGGGATTTTTGGGGGGTAACACAGGAATAACTTTCTTATCATCATTTTTCTTGGTCACTTTTTTGGGTTGGTTTGGCCAGAACTTCTTCTTTTTCTGTTTCGTGGTCACCTTTGATGCAATTTTTGTCTCTTTTGCATCTGAAGACGGCTTTTCATTCTTTAGTTGGATTTTTGCCATCGTCAGTCTTTCATCGGAGAATCGGGACCGGCGATTACCGTCTGTAAATCTCTAACTTGAACTCTCGCAATTAGACAACTCTCTGTTCGCATCCAAAAAATAAAAAAAATATAATCAACCATTAATATATTGCCTTTTTATTAATCACTGGTAACACACAGACCACTTCCTTTAAAAATTATTTTATTTTGAGAATTGATTATAACATAAAGCACCATATACACTTTTTCATTTAGCTTCTGTGTCTACAAATTAATATATATTTTCTTTTTTAAAATATCTAAGTTTTCAAACATTTAATTTTCAGAAATATAATATGAGCTGCATTTTATGGCAAGGAATATAAACACATCTAAAATGCAATGTAAAAGATGGGACTATATACCCCATTAATGTACTTTAAGACGATGTTAGGTGATAAGGAACTATCCCCAGCTGTACCCTTATCTTAAAGCCAAAAGAATAAAACGTATGTAACATGTAGTATGTATACATGTGTACTCACATGTAACATCCCCAGTGATCTCTCCCATACACAGTAAAATAGCCCTGTTCACACAGTAACACGTCCCATGCCTTCTAACCAGCATGTAAGGAACCGGAAGCCGGCTTCTAAAGCCAACCTCACGGAAACAACAGCCGAAAAACTTTGGTTCCTACAGCTCTGCGATCACGCATGCGCAGAAGAGAAATCCCGCTTGCTCACGCATGCGCCCTTCTGCAGCTGCTCTCAACCCGGGGAGCATGCGGCCGCAACTACAGGGGTAGGGCCTGGTATTAATTAACCACTTAATTGCCACAAAACTTCATTACCCTGGCAAGGTGTTAATCCCAATAACATTTTGTAAAGGTCTGTAAACTATAATATGTTATAGAATAATTTTAAATATTAGTACACGCGAGCTGTAATTATGCATATTGCAAATTGTCACCATGGAAACCCGTGTCAGGTCCCAATGATGCTTGAGGTGGGGGCAAATTCTATGCAGAACCCGAATAATGGAATAGAATGGCGATTGGAGCCGACCCCGGACCCCCTTCCATTATAGAGTAAAGGAGTAGCCTTAAAGTGGATTGACGGATTATTACGCTACATTACATAGCGCCTGCAGCGTCCGTAGCGCTGTTACGATAGAGAATGAAATTTAAGATTAAAAAAGACAATATACAAAACTGACGATACGATTAATACGCGTTAACCTTGCGTCTTGTGAGCTTACAATCGATTACGGAGGGGGATTTGAATTTCTGCGTGAAATCAGATAACAGCCCATTATATGCTGCGGCCACCAAATATTCTTAAAATATTGTGGGGGGTTATCTCATTTATTAAAACTGTAGCAAAGAGTACAATCGTCCAATTAGCAGAAACATCCCATAGGTTGCTATGGCGATAAGAACACGTTTTAAAACTGCAAAAAAAACATTTTTCTACATACCTTCCATAATATTTAACCTCGATAAATGTCTTTTGTTTAGGTCGTCTTTCGTGGTGGCTGATCCAATAAGATCGAGTCCTTGGTCCGGATGGATCTGGCGGCGGATCCTGGCACCGTTCTCCAATCTGGCCGTCGGGGAAGAGAGACCGGAATTCTCTAGCCAACTGCAGGGGGCAGAAAGAGAAGTGGCTAATGCAGGGGTGTCCAGCCTGTGGCCCTCCAGCTGCTGCAGGACTACATCTCCCACACTCCTCAGCCAGCCCCTTAGCTGAAAGAGCATTATGGGAGATGAAGTCCTGCAGCAGCTGGAGGGCAGCAAGTTGGACACCCCTGGGCTAATGGAAGCATGTCTATGGGCCAGCAGCTGCTCCTAAATTGCTTGGGTTCACCCGAGGATGTTTGATGCCAACAGAAACTACGGAGGACGGATTGCCAAGTAGTAAGTTTCCAGCGTGTGATCTTGCTAGCGTTTGGGCAAAGCAGCATGGGAAACGTAGTCTGGAGAGCTGTGTTTCTGCTTTCCCTGATGTAATCGCAGAGAACAAATGTTTTTTTTGTGCCTTGTAGAACGGGACAAGTAAAGTTGCAAGCTACTTTTACTATCTGCCGTAAAGCGAGGCCGCTCTCTTTCCTGCTACTGTCCTTCAACGAAAGATTCCTCGTTAACTAGAATAATGGCGATCTGCGCCCATTTTCTACATTTTTTTTCTTTCTTATCTAAAACAAAAAACTGGTTTTCTGGGTAATCCACCAAAAACAATTTAAGTGAAAAATTATTTTTTAAAGCGTCAAAATAGTTAACAATAAGTGTTTTTTTTCAGGTGGTATACGCTGTAAAGCATTAATAGCCGCTAGCGATATCGTATAAGAAGACCCCGTAAGCAATTCCCGCGGCCGCACTCACCGAAAGAAACAATTTGTGGTCTGAGAAGAAGCGTCCGTTATTTGCAACAAAGTGTCGGCCGGGAGCCTCGTCCTTTAATGTTACAGATAAGAAGTTCTTGGACGACGAATTACAGCATTATGGTTTGAAGTTTCGGAACGTTCTTTTTCTTTGGAGCCAAATCGTTTCCAGAACTGCCGACCCGAAATGACCCAAGGGTCACCCGGTAGCTTAAGCAATAAATGGCCAAATACCCCGGGTATTTTTTGCTGTGGGCACCGTGGGGTTAACGTGTCGAGACTCATCACCTGAACTTTGTAGAACCAAAAAGGAAGCTCAAAATTAATTTGGTAGTTAATATACCATCAAGGAATTAACTCTGCAATGATGCCGCGATCAACAGGAGGCCGAAGTCTAACACTCGAAGGTCAGACTAAACATGTTTTACTTTACTGAGAGAGAGGTAGATGAGTGGAACAGCCTCCCAGCAGAAGTGGTAGAGATTAATACAGCGATGGTATAAAACATGCATGGGATAGACATACGGCTCCTGAATCTAAGACGAGACCAACGACTGACTAAGGTTTGCGTTTTACTAACTTACTAGAAACTAAGTTGCAGCATTAACCCTTTGTGTGTTGAGTTGATTGAAATGTTGCAGCTTTACTGATACCGAAAGGGTTAAACGTTTCCCTTTTCTGTCTACGCACACTTGGCAGCTCCTATAGGCAAGCCTGCCTGTTATTCACATTCATTTTGGGAGGACTAAGGGGTGGAGTTGTACCGTTTAACCCCCTGTGGTGAGTAACGTGCAACCCAATGGGAAACTGCGTCCAGATCCACTCGGGTTAAGAAGTTCCTCCAGAAATGGCCTTCCAGCTGTTGTCAGCTCCGACGGTACGTGAGCCCCTGAGTCAGGACACGGGGTGGGTGGTAATAAGCTGATCATTAACGGGGCTCCTGCCTCCCAGGGAACTTTGCCTCGTGGGTATTTTTTTTTGTTTTTTTTGTGTTTGGTAAAAAAAACAAAAAACAAAACGTTTAACAAGAATTTCAGCCTCGAGGGAGACACGGCGGATTCTGGCTGAAGACAGTCGGTCAAGTAAGATCACTTTTTATTTATAAGATGTGCCAAAAGATCGGTAAACGATTAACCCTTTCAGTGCAAGAGTCAGTGCCAAAAGTTGGTAGAACCATACCTGGCTCTGTGTTTTGGTACCGTTGGGGTTCATTTCGTGTTAAGTATTATACATAGCACACTGCCGAGGAATGAGTTAAAGGTGAATTGCCCCTAAAAAGATCTGACATTTTATTCTTTCCTTTGAAGGTTTAATCATATTACCCCCCCCCGCACATTGTCTAGATCCAAGGTTCAGGGTGGTCAATGGGGGGCACTTGTGGGGTCTTCTGTGTGGACAACCCTAACCAAGCTAGCTTGCCTATGCAGACCGACCAAGATAAAAAGCATGGAATTAGTGTATTGCTCTTTTAAATTGTCAATTATGAAATAAACACCCTTAAGAATGTTACTTTATTGCAATAAAATTCTAAATAATGTCAGTCGGATAGAAGGAGGCAAACATTGTATCAACGCGGTCAAGTTAAACGCATTGATGTGGGAACCCAGTGGCTGCAGCTTAGCCAAACCGAACCTTGATCCGCTCGTTCCCGTTGGGTACACACGGATGGGTCGCTCGCAGGTGTTAAAATTCAAGGAGGCGTGTCGGGGGGTGGTGGCTGGACACGCCCCCAAGAGGAGGGACACTTGGTGTTTGTCATCCAATAATTATCCACGTTGCCTTTTCCCCACCACGATTATCATACAGAATCTGCTGACAGGGCAACGAATGGAAATAGACCGTTTGTGTTCTTTAAAGGGACCCTATGCCTCACATCACACCCCCTCATAACCCGAAATGCTTGTTTGTCCCTATATCGGATTTTTGCCCCGGTTAGGTCATTTGTATAGAGGGGTCTGAAATCTTTTGCACCCATTCTGGATAGAATCACAGTTTGCTGTCCTCAAGCATCTAGAACGTCCCTATTCTCTCAGCTTGTAAGGCTATAGGACGATATCTCACCCACGATGGGTGGAGAGGGCACTCAGCCGGCGCTCCTCCCTAATATAACGCTTTATAGACTGTTTGTAACACACATTATGTTTCCGACAAGGATTATAATTTATTTATTTATTATTATTTTTATTAATTTCTGTGATGCCCCCATATTCCTACATAAAAACCAACAGGCAGATGGTCGAAAATCAGTCGCATGCGATGAAGATGGACCGACGCTGTAGGGGCTGTGTGACTTCAGCCGCAGACAGATGCTCGTTCCCGGAGGGGAGATGGGTGTCCTCTTATATCTTCCGCTTTAGAAAATGGGGCTCTGTATATGATCTTTGAAGCCGTGGAGAATCCGTTAGACATCAGGAGAGACTGATTGTAACAACCGTCCAACAACAGCTTCCATCTCCACGTTGTTTAGTCCATCCATGGTTTCTTTGAAAAGCTGTGAGTTGTGATTGTCGTTGACTTGATCTAAGCCCCCAATGCATTTTCAGATTGCCATGAAGCACCTTGGCCGAGCTTTCCGGGTCTCTGCCAGTCATGGAAGGTTGGCTTTCATCCGTCGGTCCGGCAGCGCAGCGGGGCAAACGACAGAGAAGAACGTTCCCTACGCTACAACCTTGAAAGAAGAAAGCCCCGACAGCAGAGGACCCAGCAAGCCCTTGCCTCGCTCGGCAGATGCGGTGGTAATCGGTGGGGGCAGCTTGGGGTGCCAAACCACGTACCATTTAGCTAAGATGGGCATGAAGAACGTGGTCCTACTGGAGAGGGACCGACTGACATCAGGAACTACCTGGCACACCGCAGGTAAGCGGGCAGCACCTCGACAACAATGTTACGATCAGTCGTTTGTCGATTGGAATCTTGGAACGTAGATTGGAAGCACAAATCATATTCTTTATATCCTAAATATTTATATTTCCTTTCCTTTCTATATTTTACTCGAGATGAACATCCGCTGATTGATAAAATGTATCAAGAAAGAGCTTTGCCTCACCAATATAATATATAATATGAGACATAATCGCTTGAAGTTTCATAGGCGAGAACGTTCTGATTCTTCTCATGGCAGCCGACAGGCTCCGCTCCCCACAATTGTGATAAATACTTGATGGCCCCCATTAATTAGCTTCCGCGTCTTGCAGGTCTTCTATGGCAGCTACGGCCGAGCGATGTAGAGGTGGAACTCTTGGCTCACACGCGTGACGTGGTTAGCCGCGATCTGGAGGAGGAGACCGGATTGCACACCGGGTGGATCCAGAACGGGGGTCTCTTCATCGCGTCGAACAAGCAGCGTTTGGATGAATACAAGAGACTGATGTCTGTAAGCATCCGGCGTAACTTTATATTGGATCCTAGGTCGCAGTATCAAAGTAGATCGTTTGAACGTGACGGAAGCGTACGCCGTTAGATGTTGGCATTAACCCTGGCTTGTGATTGGCTGAGGAACAGGATAAAAAAAAAAGAAGTGTCCGTCTCCAAAAGACAATGAGCTTCTTCCACTAGGGAAAGTCTTGCGGAAATAACGTAATCTCCCATTGTCTGAGACGATCTACGGTTAGTTATGGATGATGGGCGCTGTAGTCGGTTTCGAGCTGTACTCCCTGGTTCACACGCCGGCTAAATTGCCTTCATTAGCGTTCTGTGTTTGCAAAGCGTCGTCACAGCCTCGCGAAGCGCGAAACTCTTTGTTAATGATTCTTCGCCTGCTAATTAACGCTTCTAGAACCGTAATGGCTCAATGTTTTGTTCCGTGATGGAGAACATTCTAAGTAACGTTGGGTTTCTCCTCTCCTGCCCCAGCTGGGGAAGGTTTATGGAGTGGAGTCCTACGTCCTTTCTCCAGCCGAAACCAAGGACCTGTATCCCTTGATGAATGTCGATGATCTGTATGGGACGCTGTATGTCCCTAAAGATGGCACGATGGACCCCGCCGGCACTTGTACCACCCTGGCAAGGGCATCTACGGCTCGCGGGGCAAAGGTAAGCGGAGGGAATTCCATAGTCCTTCTGTGGCCCCTGGTGCCACGCTGCTGTAATCTTTCCCATCCCTGGTATTTTCTCCTCCAGGTCATAGAGAACTGTCCGGTGACCGGCATCCAAGTGAAGACCGATGACTTCGGGATCAAAAGGGTGGTTGGTGTGGAGACAGAATTCGGGACGATCCAGACCCCTTGCGTGGTCAACTGTGCAGGTATCAGCAGACATACGGAACAGCAACCCAGCAGGAGTGGTAGGGACGTTGCAATGTCAAAGCTTTTTAAATGTTTAAATTTTTGTTTTTAGGAGTGTGGGCCCAGAAACTCGGACAAATGGCGGGAGTCAACGTCCCTTTGGTCGCAATGCACCACGCGTATGTCGTCACCGAGCGAATCGAGGGAATCCAGGTCCTGTCGCTTATTTTGTGTCTCTGATCTGACCCCGTATGTCTATCCCATGATTGTTTAATCCCCTCACTGTATTACCCTCTACCACCTCTGCTGGGAGGCTGTACCACTTATCTACCACCTTCTCAGTAAAGTAAGCATGTGAAACACATAACCCGTCATTTTATTTTGACGAAGGACCTTGACAACTTTTACAGTCTATGTTCAAAGCCACCCGGTAGACTTTATCTTGGGATCCGCCGCCCGTCAATCAGCGGCTGTTGTTTGCCTGCAGTTAGAGCTGCCTGCGCGCTCCTTGCGGATCACAATGCGTCTGAATTCCGCTTCTTCGAATCTTTTCTCCTTGCTGTTTATTTTTAGAATATGCCAAATGTTCGGGACCACGACGCTTCTGTGTATCTCCGTCTCCAAGGCGACGCGCTGTCGGTGGGCGGCTATGAGTCAAATCCTATATTCTGGGAAGAGGTGAGATGCCGATCGAGGCTCTGCTCCCGTCCGTGGTATCCGTCAACTGCTCGCCGCTATTATTGCCCTTCATGTCCATACCCGGGAACTCTCAGGGTTTGCCCTGGAGCCTCAGGGTTTTTGCCCCAATCTCAGGGTGACAGGGCAGATTCTGCAGGTCGCACAGTCTGACTCCTTCCTATTCTCCCCCCGCTGTGATCATATATAAGACTCATAGTTGGTGCTTTTGCTCCCAGTATGTTATTGTTGATTTCCCTGCTTGAATGCAGGTGACTCAATTACGTGAATCTTGAAGTGCTGACAGGTCAAGGTTTCCGTGACAACGGGTATAAGAGCCATTTGGCGACTCACTATTCAGAATCATCATGATGGCATATTAAAGGGTTAATATTTCTCAGGGTCAGCTCTTTGAGAGAGTTCCAAGCATGGGAATTAGCGGGGCTTTACCCGGGGCAATATGGTTTAAATGCCCCTCAGTCATACCCACCAATTCATACTTTGTGATGCAATGTCTTCATTAACCCTTTGAGCACATTTGCTTTTTGTCTGCGCAGGTATTTTTCTATTGCATCCTCCAAATATCTAGACTTAAGTTTCTTTTTCTAGGATTTTGTCTTCAAATATATAGATCAAGGGGCGGAAAAATTTGAAAGCCTCTTCAATGATCGATTACAAGGGCTCATCCGCATGTGGCGGTACGGCACGGGGGGGGGTATTCTGCCCAAACGTGGCGTCGGGTGTTTCTGGGCTCACGGTGCATGAATTGTTTTGGTGGAAGTTAAATGCCATCCTCGTGATTTAAAACCCTCTTTTATCTTTACGGGAAGGTCTCGGATACATTCGCTTTTGGCCTCTTCGATCTGGACTGGGATGTCTTCACGCAGCACATTCAGGGAGCCGTTAACCGCGTCCCGGCGCTCGAGAAAACCGGAATCAAATCTACGGTGTGCGGCCCCGGTGAGTCCCGACACATCCATCCCACAGCATTCTAATTATTATTAAGGCTGCACGTGATGTCTGTGGGCTGAGCGATGATTACAGTGGATATTCAATAAACCCAGATCTTTGACGCTTTAGTAAAACGTCCTAGAGCTTTGTAAGGAAGTTTTACTTTACTGAGAGGGTGATAGATAAGCGGAACAGCCTCCCAGCAGAAGTGGTGGAGGGTAATACAGTGAGGGGATTAAACATGCGTGGGATAGACATACGGCTCCTGAATCTAAGAACGAGACCAACGACTGATTAAGGTTTGAGTCTGGATGGGTCTTATGGGCCAATAGAGTCTTTGTCTCTTTTGTATCTGGAGACCCTGATATTTCCATATTTTCGTGCATTTTTTCTATTTATTATGTTAAAAAAAGGAGCCGGCCTGGAGGTGGCAGCAGAGCGCAGGGAAATTTTCCCAATCAGCGGCTCGGACCAGAGAAACGAGAAGATTTATTAGCGCATTGGAAAGAAAACCTCGAGATTCCGCTTTTTGTAATTAATGATAATTCCGAGCGATCTGATTTAGTCCGTTTAATGAACTTCAAGTCTAAAAATCATCTCAGAGAGCATCATTTATCTCCCGACGACATTTATACTTATCGATAAGATAATCAGCTCAGCGTAGGGTACAAATATAACTCAATACGGGGTTAAAATGCCGTAGCGTAAATAGCCGCACACAGATCCCCTAAATAAATTAAAAAGAAAATGTCTATAATGTAATATTTAGATATAAAATTAAAGTACTTTTTTCAGATTTCTCCCAGGAGAATTTTGTATTTTATTAGTAATATGATAATTGCCGTATATAAAAATAATCTATATAAAATAATTTTATTTAATTTTATTAGTTATTTATTCTGATTGGCTCTGAGACTTGGTTTGTGATCCAACCCATTAACGCATTGTGGTGCGGCTGTGTCCGACATCTATCCTCATCCGAATATATTTATATTTGCCATATAAGTTCTCTTATCGGCGGTGATGCCACTTTCACTTCCCTCCACCGTGTAGCCCTATTGCACCTTTTAGTTAAGCCAACGCGATGCGGACCCCAGAGAGGATATAGTGGGGTAGGACCACCTGCGGCTCACGCCATCATGGTCCAGGATAACAGAGTTTCATTATCTTCTAGAACTACGCAGTACGAGGCGAAATCCCGTTATAACTGATACGTCTGCTCCGTTTCTTAGAATCCTTCACCGCCGACCACAAGCCCCTCTTGGGGGAGTCTCCGGAAGTGAGGGGGTTTTTCCTGGGCTGCGGATTCAATAGCGCAGGTGGGTTATCCGTCCCCGGAATGGGATCGGTGTTTGGACCGCGGCGGCCAGATTTGGCTGTCGAGCGGATTTTACCGACGCTGTTCCCGTGCTTTGCGCAGGTATGATGCTGGGGGGCGGCTGCGGAAAGGAGCTGGCGCACTGGATTATTCACGGCCGCCCGGAAAAGGATATGTACGGCTATGACATCAGGTGAGAGCAAAAACGCCATAAAATGCACCGAATCGTGGCTGCTTCAGCCTAGAAATGTGTTGGGTATAATGTGCTTTAAAAAAAAACAAACAAACAAACATCTTTTGTGGTTTATTTTATTTTTTTGTTGTGCAGCCTCTTCCTGATTGGCTACTGAATTCGCTTTTTAGTTAAATTCAGGCGAATGGAGGCCGGTTGCCAAACTATCGCTCGTATGCTTTCGAGCCCCGTTGATATCATTTTTAGTGACGGTTTGCCTTTTTTTTACAGGATTTTCCAGAATTTCCTGTATAAAATAAAAATAATAATAATAATATATAATTTTTTTGGTTCATCTATAAGCGTTTCGTTCCTGGTTTCCGTTCGCTTAGATTCCCTCGGAACGGCACAATCTGCTCTCGTTTTAGATGGAAATATTAATTACCGTTCACTAGAAGCTAATTAGTAGCCCCCCCGACTCCTCCACGCTCACCAGTCTGTGGCGTAAATTGCCCTTTTTGACCGCCCTGCTTCTCGTGCATCTGGTGGTCTCCGCGATCGCGTTCCGACGGCCCGACAGCGGAGGACGGTAATTACAGCGAAAGAAAAACCTTGTCATTAAATGCATTTCTATTTAACCCCAATGCGTCTAATTATCCATCAAGCTAATTATTTAGGTGAGGGTCTCAAGATGAGTAAGAGGGGTCTCCGGGACTCATGTTCGTGAATACCTTCGCCGTCGATTAAAATGCACGCCTGTCGCCTTCTTCCTCCCACGGTGCCCCGAACGTCAAGCAGGCGGACTCATAATTTTTTTACAATGACACCGGGCCGTACTGGGAATCATCGCCCACGTTTTCGTACGCCGTTGCGCAATCGTTCACAAAATCATTCCGCAGATCTAAGAATTTTCATGGAAAAAAATAATATATATTTAGTGCTACGTGGCTTTCCGGAAAAAAGAGACGTTCCGCGGTAAATCTTTGTAGAACATCTAAGAAGGTTTTGTGGTGTCCAGGAGAATTATTGGGTCTTTATCACGTGACGCAGCTGTTGGGTAGATAAATGATGGATACAATAATAATGTTTTCTTTGGAGGTTCGCTGTAGTGGGGTAAGGTTTGGTCCGTCTCCCAGACCCTCTGTTCCCCAGCTGGTTCTCCGTGTCCTCTCTGACCCCCTCTGTGCCTTTTATTTTTACGATCAAGGAGGTTCCATCACTCTCTGACCAACCAAAACCGCTGGATCCGGGAGAGAAGCCACGAATCCTACGCCAAAAACTATTCGGTGGTTTTCCCCTATGACGAACCTCTGGCCGGGAGGAATATGAGAAAGGATCCCTTGCACGAGGTACGTTGAGAAAGACGGGTTCCAGACCCAGATAAGGGTTGTCCAGACTTTAACTGTTAGGATCCATTGTCCTTGGTTAAGGATCCACTACCGCGGAACCTTTTGGTTTCCGGAATTCGGCGTGAACGGGAACGTTTTGTACTCTCCATAAAAAGTGTTTTGTACAAATGTTGCAATATCCAGAAATGCTCATTTTAATCACTGCAGGTCATTATATCTATATAAAAATATATTTAAATATTTATATTTCCAAATTTCTATAATTTTATTATATAAAAAAAAAAGTTTTAAAGAAAGTAAAGTAAAAAAAAACCTCAGTTTTTTCTTCTGTTTAAACTAAAATAATACAAATGAAATAAAAGTACAGCAACACTTTTAAATATTCAGGCTGAAAGTATTTTTTTTTTTTTTTTTTTTTTTCCTACGGAATATTTAGGAAAAAAACAAACATTTATTGTCCCGATAACATAGAGAGGACAGGTAGCTATTTCTACAGAATATTTAGAAAAAAATGTTTGTCAAAAAAAAAAAATGCAAAATGAAATCCATTCTACCAGGTGAAAAAGGGGTTGAAATTCACAATTTGTTGAAAATCCTCGCTGCTTCTAGTTTCGAGGCTGGTGTGCGGGAAACCAGCGGCGTGATATTTTAGGAGAAATAAAGTCTATTCTTAGAATTTCTGCCAATTTCCTAGGAATTTTAGATGCGTGTCCTCTAATTGCGCAGGTTAGCGGTGGGTTAAAATACCTGTCGTTAGCCAGTCACTAGGTAACGGTGATATTTTGGGATGGTTGCTAAGCGTTGTAGTGCTGCTTTGATTGGCATTGCCAGGCTTGTCATCTGCTTGGTATTATCCCGGCACACGAGCGCCTATCGTTAACCTGTTCCCTGAAATAGAACGCGGCGGATAAGGTCCACAAAGCAAAATTGCCCTCATTTCTCTGTTTTAATTACATTCTTCATTGTTGGTGCTAGTGGAGCCTCCTTATCCCCCCGCAGAGCCTTGTGGAGCCTCCTTATCCCCCCGCAGAGCCTTGTGGAGCCTCCTTATCCCCCCGCAGAGCCTTGTGAAGCCTCCTTATCCCCCCGCAGAGCCTTGTGGAGCCTCCTTATCCCCCCGCAGAGCCTTGTGAAGCCTCCTTATCCCCCCGCAGAGCCTTGTGGAGCCTCCTTATCCCCCCGCAGAGCCTTGTGGAGCCTCCTTATTCTCTATTGAGTCTCTTCATCCTCTGTAGAACCTCATGGAGCCTCCTTATGCCCTAAAGAGCTTTGTGAAGCCTCCTTATCCTCCGCAGGGTCTTGTGGAGCCCCCCGTATCCTTTGCAGATCCTCGTGAAACCTCCTTATCATCCACATAGCATTGTGGAGCCTCCTTATCATCCACATAGCATTGTGGAGCCTCCTTATCATCCACATAGCATTGTGGAGCCTCCTTAGAACCCGCAGACACCTGTGGAGATCCTTCTCCTTCATAGAACCGTGTAGAGCCTCATTGGTCTCCGTAGAGCCTCATGGAGCCTCCCTATCCTCCAGAGTCTCATACGGCCTCCTTCTGCTCCTCTCACCCCAAATCATGCCAGGCGATATGTGACCTGGGCTGAAGGCTGTAATGATTTGCTTTATACCCCATAACTGTGACATGGGGGGCTGTCCAGAACCAGGGGGCTGCTTATAAACTCGCGCACCCTCCTGCCTACAGCCCCGTCCGCTAACCGATGATAACCACGTTTCTTTCGTCGGCAGGTTCTCCTCCAGCAAGGCTGCGTGTTCCAGGAGAGACACGGCTGGGAGAGACCGGGGTGGTTTAACCCAGCAGGTCGGGCCCCTGTAAGTATACAGAAGTTTCGTCGGCTTTTTCTTTCCTAACTCTAAACCCGAGCGAGCTCTTCTGTTTCTCCTCAACGCCTGGTGGTTTTTCTGCGTCCCTCAAATTTGAAGCGAAGCCTCTGTCATCACCTGCAGCTATTTCTAGAGCCCTCGTATCCAAAACCCACGCTTCCGGCACGTCGATCATCTGTCGCTCCAGATCCCGCGTTCCGTCTGTCGGCACACGGAGTACAATTTGCCAAGAGAAACAATGTGGCATCGTGTTCCGAAAGCAATGTATGCGCTCAGCCTGCCGCTAAATCAGAGGCGATATTCCGCCATGCAGCAGACATGGGCCCGTCGCCGATCCACTGGGCAGAATTCTGATGCCATTCACATCACACGCGTGTGGCTTTCACGCCACTTGGCCGTTTGGGGTATAGAGATGCCCCTGGGACCGGTTCATAACTATTTATAACGTTCATCCCGCGGCCGGCCCCTTATAGACGTCTTTTATTTGTCTTCCTCTTGCAGGTCTTGGACTATGACTATTACGGGGCTTATGGCCACCAGCCGCATCAGGATTACTCATACAGTCAGTTGCTGGAGAAAGAGTATACCTTTGGCTTCCCTCCCCATCATGACGTGGTGCGTGGACACGGGTACAGGGGGCTTCCGGACCCACTCTGTATGCCCCCATACCTAGGAAGTTTCAGGGTTTTGCCCCAGATTCTTAGGGGTTTTGCCTCACCGTCAGGGTCTTGGGGGGAGGGCAGATTCTCAAGGTTTTCACCCCAATCCCAGGGCCGCTGGAGGGGGGGGGGAATGGGCAGACTGAGTCACACAGCCTGCAGTGGACTCCTCCACGTTATATTTAATCCTCTCCTTTTGTCATTTGGCTCCGGCTCCCAGTGCCCAGCCGGGGTCCGTGTATTTCGGTTCTGAATCTCATTGTGTTTCTATTCCGTCTATAAATAGCTTCCTTTTGTAATTATTCCGCGGCCCTTTCATTGCGAGCGGCGGGTTCTCTCCCCGTCGGGGCCGATTATAAAGCTCGCAGACCGAGGCGCGTTCGTTCTGTTTAATTCTCCAGTCGGTGTTAATTCTTATTCTAATTCAGTTTTAGAGCAGATGAAAAAATTACGTGCAAGGACCGACCCGTGGATATTCTTTTCAGAATGTTGCCTCTGGGTTACTTAACTGTCTTGGTGTCCTTACAGCAGAGATGCACTGCTGGGCCTTCTGGCAGAGGTGGTAGCAGGGTAACAGTGCTATTATTGGACATATAGAGAGAACCAGGCCTTCTAAATATGAAAAGCTGGCAACAAGTGGCTCTTTTGATTAATGCTTTACCTTCAAAGGGTGCATTTGGCCCATCTGGACAGGGTAAAAATTATATGTTTTTCCTACCAAAAAATAGCCGTTTCCTGATGCTTATCTCTTGTGTTTGACGCGCTGTCGTTTTATAGATCAGGAGCGAGTGTCTGCGGTGCCGGGACGCGGTGGCCGTTTTTAACATGTCCTACTTTGGAAAATTCTACCTGGTTGGCCCGGAGGCCACAAAGGCAGCTAACTGGCTCTTCACGGCCGACGTCGACAAACCCCCAGGTAAGTGACAAATAAAACAAACCCCCAGGTAAGTGACAAATAAAACAAACCCCCAGGTAAGTGACAAATAAAACAAACCCCCAGGTAAACCCGAGGAACGGACGGGGAAAAACCTGCTCCGGGGCAACTCCAGACACGGTGCAGAACGTCTTCTGTATCGACAGCGGGTCAAATTCACAGCGCAGCGTTCAGAAAGTTCCTTTCCTCAGCCCAGATGTTTAGGGTGCGGAGCCTTTCCCTGCCTCCCTCCCCGCTGCGGAGCCTTTCCCTGCCTCCCTCCCCGCTGCGGAGCCTTTCCCTGCCTCCCTCCCCGCTGCGGAGCCTTTCCCTGCCTCGTTCTCCATTATGGGAAAGGTTCCTGGAGTTTCCTAGCTCCTGATCCGCTATGTTTCTTCCAGGATCTACTGTCTACACCTGCATGCTGAACAGCCGCGGGGGGACTGAGAGCGACCTCACCGTCAGCCGCATCGAGCCGGGGAAGCCGCCGTCCCCTCTGTCCCCCGACTTTCAAGGTGGGTATAAAACATCAGCAGTGGCATAAAGCATTCAGGTTTCGTGGAGTCTTTGAAATCAGGCGTACATATTCATAGAAACACAGAACCCGCCGGCAGATCAGCCCCATCCGGCCCCCGTCTAGTCGCCCGTTTCTCTTGCTGTAAAGACTCAAACCTTAATCAGTCGCTGGTCTCGTCTTAGATTCAGGAGCCGTATGTCTATCCCATGCATGTTTAATGCCCTCACTGTATTACCCTCTACCCGGTCACGGACTGTCCTGGGGCAGGGGGACATGCGCGAGTGTTGGCGCGAGTGTTGGCGTTTGCACGAATGCGAGACTGTGTATAAAAATGTGTGCCAGTTACTGGGGGGGGGGCTGATTGTGCTACTTGGCTTTACCTACTTCATGAGATTTTTAACGATGTTTCTCTATTTCATTTCTTCTCTTTTCCTTTCTGATCTTTATATCTGAGCTCTTTTTTTTTTTTTTTTTTGTGCTTCTCGGGGGATTTAAGATAAATATATATATTTTTAGCATCAAGTGTTTTTATTCTTTCCAAAGTCTTTAATGAGATAACGGCTGAGTGGATTTACACGAGGATCCCATTCTCCAGATACTTAATCAAGTGTTAACCTCCTGATATCGTTAAACAATGTATCTCCTTTTATTGGAACCGTAATGATCTGGAGATGCCGTTCATGCGCCGCGGGGTTATCCTGATCCCCGCTCCGGGTACAGAAAGCTGAGAAAGGATCTCTTTCATTGGATAATATTATTTCCTTTTATATTTTGGATTAAAGTGGAAATAAAACTAATTAGGCTAAAGCTCATCTTCATAATATACCGGTTAATGTTCACTTTCGCAGAGACGGTTCTTCTCTGGCCCCCAGACGCCCCTCTCTTCTCCTCTGACCCCCTCTTTTCTAGGAGCTCGGAATGTTTGCCGTGTCTGAGGGTATCACAGGGTTCTACAGCATGAATATATTTTTTCTGGAAGTGTTAAATGACCCCATTTTATAATAATTCTCCCATCATTAAAGACTATTAGTTGTGTAGCTTCTCCTTAGCCCCTTTGCAATCTGCTGGTTAATCTCGCTCTACGGTACAAAGATACTCCCTGCTGACTGCTTCTGTGTTCTTGTCTCCTTTCCTCTTGCCTCTTCTTGTTCTCCTGCCTTCTTTCTTCGTCCGCTTCTCTGTGAACCAGACCTCCCGGCGCACTTCTGCAAAAGGAGGAGCCTCCGGGCACACCCTCTCCGCCGATTGGAGGAACGGGGGCTCCAATCTTTTGCAGAAGTACTCCGATAGGTCAGAATAATGCAGGCAGGCTTGCGGAGAAAGAGAAGTGCTTCTGCGCCTCTCTTTCTCCGCAAATCTGTGGGAGGACAACATTTGGGGGACCGGATTTTACTTGCCACCAAGTGGTTTTATGACCAGCCTGGTCCAAATTGTCTCAATTATCATGTATTTAAATCCATTAGTAACTCTAATGCTTGTGTTACAATGGATTCTTAGAGTTTGAGGTTAAGGGAAGATCTTGTAAAAGCCACCGTTTGTCCTGTGTTTCCAGGGGACGGTTATTACCTGGCCATAGGAGGAGCCGTGGCCGAGCACAACTGGGGCCACATCCGCGCCGTCCTACAGGACCAAAACTTCAAATGCAAACTGATCGACTGCTCCGAGGACCTCGGCATGATCAGCATCCAAGGACCAGAGAGGTACAGGGCTTTAATATCTCCCCGGGGCGGTGGTCCAACCAATCAGCGAGCCCGAGGCACGAGTACGGAAATGCCAGTCCACCTTAGAGGGAACACGATTTGCCTCTAGGATGGCAAAATGATTAAAATGATACCACCCTCCAAGCGCGAAATCCAAAATCCGTACCTGGGGTAGATACATTTCCAAGACCCTTTATCCCAAAGTGAAGACGCTTTGTATCAACAGCGAATAGACAATAGATGAAGATCCCCAGAGGGAGAACCAGTTTATCGCAGCCCCCCCCCCGATAAGTAGGTTATATGTCAGCGAGTGTCACCGGACCCCTTCTGTGTTCTCCGTATTATCTGGAGGGGCTGGGTGGATGAAACTTCCCATCGGGGAGTCGTCAGAATTCTTTATCTCCCACCCGTAAGCTCTTTCTTTATAACCTGCCATTTTCACTTAAAATCAGCAAGCGCCTTCCTTTCTATGGGAGGTTCAGGGCCCCCCAGTCACAATCCGCTTCAGCTCGTATCAATCTTGAACGTCGGCGGCGGCGGCGGCGTGAATCCCGCGGCAGATGTGTTTGTGACAGCCGGTTCATCCCGAAGACTGTCACGTTGGGTCTTAATAACGCGCGTCAGTCTCGCTTCTTCTGATTCCCACTAGAGATTTCTGGATTAGTTTCCGAGGACCTGAGCGCGGCTGCGGGGCTGTCGGGCTTACAACGCGCCCCTTAGCAGTTATATCCCCTCTAGAATCGTTGCTTTTAGTGTTTGCATTGGGGTGACCACCGTTTTTTAAAATTTGATTAAAAAGAATGGAAATACATTCAGGATACAAATGTATCATTAACAGCGATCCCGTAACTTAAACCTTTTTTATATGAAAATAATACGTTTTTGGCCAAAAATAACTGGGAAGGGCATCTTTCTCAAGGGGTAATTATTAGTTCTCCTTGCCACAATCCAACCTACCTCTAGGGGGCACTGAATTTAACAGCCAATGCTGCTGTAGATACTTGCACCGAACTTTGGATCCCTAAGGATCTGTATTAATATTAATACCTGGGGCATGTATTATGCATTATCCATCACAACCTCCTAATGGCTCCCTGACATTGAAGGCAGAACGTTTGGCGATAGCGGACACCGAAGACCCCTCTATCCCCCCACATTAAGCCCCCTGTTTCTCTCCCACCCCAGCCGCAAGGTTCTGGAGGAGGTTCTGGATGAAGACCTGAGCAATGAGGCCTTTCCATTCTCCACGCACAAGATGGCGACGGCAGCCGGACACCAGGTAGGAGATCTCACCTGCCCAAAGGGGGGGGCAATAAAGGTCGAAGAGAACAGACACCGCAGGGATCACATCAATAACTTTTTTTTGTAGCTTATGGCTAAAGAATTTTCCATTAAAATATTTTTAATAATAATAATAATTTTTTTTAATAATAGGGAATGGATTTCAACCTGATTTTTAGACTTCAAAGAAGCCTGTCTAGGGCAAAATTTCATTGCTAATTTTGTAGCAATCGCCATGGGAACTGGGATATTTTGCATTTTAGCCTAGAAAAAGACAGGTTTTGCTTTGATAAATATTAATGTGTTTTTTTTTTTTTTCAAATTTGTTAGAGTTTCGGGGGTTAATAAAGTCTGGGGCCTCTTTTTTTTCATGTGTTCCTGTACCCCGGTATGCCAGGGGTTAACCGGCTATGAATTCTGCCCATATCCTTCGTTCTTATTCTAGGTCTGCAGGTGCCTCTGATCGCTCAGTGACCCCCCAGCCCCCTAGCAGCTGTGTTTTGTTAAAAGCCTCCCTTTTGTAACCCAGATAGGCTCCGGGATCCTCCCCGGCTATATCCCTCCATCTATCCTCCTTGCCTGACTGATCTAATGGCATAATGGAGAAAAGAGCTCCTAGCCGTGTCCTGAGAAAAAGTGTTTCTGAAGCTAAGACGCCAAACGAACTCTGACATAATGCGAAGGATTGAAAGTCGGGCTCCGGGGGGGGGGGGGGTAAGGGAAAGTTATCCGGAATGTAGAACATCTCAGCACTTTGTACCGCGCCACGTGAGAGCGCCACTCGATCTGTACAGCTCATTGTATGTTAATTGCATTCAGTGCACCCCTGTGACCCTTTGGTATGGTCCATAAAGAGTGGAGCCAGAGAGCTCCTTCTACAAAAACAATAATTCTTCCTTAATAAGTTGGTTTCGGACAAACTATTCCATTCTCCACTCAATACCGAGGGCCGGAGGTGTCCTGACTAGCAGTGGAGATTGTATTTAACCCTTGCTATATAACCAGGGCTATAATAATCTTGCCATGAAGTCCCCAAGCTTAATTAGCCTCCGGACTTCAAAGGATCGCACCGGGTTGGCGACCTGGATTCTGTTTTTTAGGGACAGCCTGGTCACTTTGGTGTCTTGCCGTGTAACCCTGCTGGATATTCACGCGCTTCTCTGCTTACATCAGACCTTAGGCCTTAGGTCCTTGGTTTCCATGATGTCCTCATTTCACCCCATTGCGACCTCTTCATCGAGTTAGAGGTAACACTGTCGCAGAACACGCTCGTTCCCCCCGTTAAAATGGGTAATTCACCCCTCATTCACCCCCCCCACGCTCATATACTCTGTTCCATCTTTTTCTTTGCATCGCAGGCTCTTTTTATGAGCCATTCTACACGCGGAGTCATCATTCTCCCGTCTCATTTCCCCCCCGTCTCGTTTTCCTCAGTAACTCTCACGATCCTTCATTTCCGCTTTGAATCCTTCACTAATTTTTATCGATACGAAGCCTTTGGAGGCTTTTCCCAAAATAGGAAGAGGAGAAATCCGCCGGTTAACGCTCGCTGCTGATCCACGGAGTCGCCAGAATCTCCCTGACAGAGCGTTAAAGGCGACGGCCGGCTTCCCGTTCCTTATCTGCGAGGCTCCTTTGATGAAACGTTCGGCGCGTCGCAGGTTTTCTCTCTCGTGTGGCCCTTGGGAAAAATCTCCGAGCTCCATTTATCCGAAGACCGCAAAATGATCGATATGAACACAGCTGAACAAATCTTTCAATTCTTTATAGATATTTATTTTTTCCCATTATGAAGCCTTCAAAGGAACCAAGGAATTCCAGATTTTATACCATAATTAATTATATATATTTTTATTAACGTGTTTGTGTGTCTTTTAATAAGTTTTTTAAAAGATTTCAGAAACACTACCTCTTATTTCTAAAATCTCCGAATATTTCGGTATTAACGAGGTCCTCGAGGAGCGTTAAGACCGCAACATTTACCAAAAATTCTATTTTGTGTTACATTTTAAATAACCGTCTCTTGTGATTAGAACCTTTATGTTTTTCCGGCTGGGTTCCGCTTCAGAACCGGCTGATTTATTTTGTATCTTTTTAAATATTCGATTGCCCCCCCCAAAGGTTTGTATTGGTGACGATGAAATTTTTAAGGAAATATCTCCAAAATCTGGGTTATTTTTACTGTTTTAATGATAAATATCAGTGTCGTCTTCCGAGCTGCGGGGTAACGGAAGCGCCAATCATTAAAGCTCACAGAAGGTCCGGACGCAGCGATCCGGCTTCTGAAATCACCCGGTAGAACTGTATATTCTAGCGCCCGATGACAGCCCTTCAAATTCTACCTTCGGTTGGAGGCTAAGGACAGATGCCGCCGGCAGATACTTCACACACGAATCATGTGGGTGGTTGATGGTGGCGCTTAAATTGGTTACTGGTGTGATGGCTCCGTCATTGTTCCCCAGAGATGAAGCCTCCTCTGAGCTGTCACATTTCCAGGTTCCTTCTGTCTGTCGGATGATGAGAGCAGCCTGTAACGAGCCCGTCTCGTTTAACTGCAGGCCGCGTTCGGATCCGACTCGGCTGCCGGCTCGGAGTAATTAGGAGTCGCAGTCAGGGGGTTGGGGGATCGGAGTCCCAGATGGCATCACCCTTTCTGTGTTTCTATACATTGTGACAAAGCGGAGAGACCAGAGAAAACCTTCTTATCGGCGAACTCATCAGGATCCGAGCCGCCCAGTGATGTCATAACTAGAATGATTTCTGGATCTCGTAGCCGATTATTATCGTGTCAGGAGTAAAAAAACAAACAAAAAAAACCTGAAAAAACCGATTGTTTGTAAAGTAGAAGTAGGGCAGATATGTTGATCTGCGGGTGGCATTTGTCATGTTTTCGGTGAACATTTACTATAAGCCCTTCCTCGGCGCGCATGTCCGGAACGTTAGAATAGCGAGGAGCTTTAATCCATTATTTAAATCAGCTTTGCCTTCGGCTGGCCCGTGAGCAAACTCATCTTAAAGCAGGAGGTAGAGTCCTGGCATGGATTCTTGTGACGCCCTCTGCTCGTTCACGTCTAACAACTTACATTACGTTTAATATTTAACTTCAGGTCAAAGGATTGACCAAGTTTGTTCCCAAAACTCTGTGGACAATCGGCTCCCGGGAACCTTGGTGTCCGCTGGCCCCGGATAATGCTGCCTGTCTCCTTTTGCCCACGCAGGTACGCGCCATCCGCTTGTCATTCGTTGGAGAGATGGGATGGGAGCTGCACATCCCCAAAGCAGACTGTGTATCTGTCTACAGGGCTGTCATGGAAGCCGGATCCAAGAAGTCCATCGGCAACGCTGGATACAGAGCAATCGACTCCCTTAGCATCGAGAAAGGTACCTGTGCCGGGGACGGCGGGCATTCGGCACCAGCGTGGCATATGCGGCTCGTTCATTGATGTCTGATTCTTACTGCAGTAAGGATGGTCACCTCCTGGAGTAAGGCTGGTCTCCTTCTGGAGTAAGAGCGGCCACCTCCTGGGGTAAGGGCCGTCTCCTCCTGGGGTAAGGCTGGTCTCCTCCTGAGATAACTGTGGCCACCTCCTGGGGTAAGAATGGTCTTCTCGATATACTCATCAGATGGTCTGCTACAGATTTGTAGTTCTATGAACTTCTCCAACGCATTTCGCATGCTCTGTATGATTGCTTAATAAAAAATAATGATGTAAAACGAGTTCACAATGCGACAGAATAGGCGATAAGGGCTGTAATGGGCTCAGGTTGCATTCATTCTACCCCCACCAGTACCGGCCACAATACCCCCATGAGGTTGATATAATCGTCCCCACAGGCAGGTCTTCGGTAGGGGATGTGGTTACCCCCCTAGGGCAGGTTATGTTCTGCAATGTCAGGCTCGTTGTTGATTTATTTGCTGTAGAAATTTAGATCGTCTGTAAATTGAGCATCTCGGAATTTTGCTGGGAAATGAATAGTTTGATCCCGTCTTCTGTGCTCATTCTTACATTAGTTTATTTACTCGATTTGCACTTTCCAGAGTGTATTCTGTAACCGCGTGAATTAGAAAGCCGAATGAGATAAAAAAAAAAGATATCCGGGGAAGGAGAAATCGCAGCGTCTTATCAGAAATGAAAGGATATTGACGGTTACAAATTGAGATAAATTACATCTCAAATCATCTGTCTCTGCCTGATTGCTGGGTTGACGCGCCGAGGCGAGAGATCCGAGATAAAAGCGATCGGGCGCCACCGACGAACCTTGTCTACGTAAATCCCCCAGGGCTCTGCCGTCGGTGGCCGCGGCCGGTAGGATGACTCTGCCGCTGGCGGCTTATCTTAAAAAGCAATTTAATGGGAGGGCGAAGGATTTATCAGAAAAGTATGACCAAAGCATAGAGAACCACTAGTCACAGACAACCACGGTGCCTTGCCACCTCCGCCTGCTGCCAGCCAGTGTATCCACCACCTGTTCATTCTTGATCTGTATGGTTACCTCTGTGACCATTAGAAAATCCCACGAGTTACCCGGCTCATAGCCAACTAATTTCCAGGTTTGTGACTTTTGTGCTAAAACCGTCGTTGGACACTTTGGGTTCTACAACCGGGAATGTTGGGCGCTCTTCACGGTCTTTTCCTTTGCCAGGTTACAGACATTGGCACGCGGACCTCCGTCCCGATGACACCCCTTTGGAAGCCGGCTTGGCCTTCACTTGTAAGCTGAAGAGCGCCATGCCGTTCCTTGGCCGCGAAGCTCTGGAGAAGCAGAAGGCTGAAGGCGTCAGGAAGCGTCTGGTTGGCTTCACTATCAATGAGTGCGTAGTAGATTATCTCAAGGGCTTATGATTTAAAGGGTTAAATTTGGAGTCATTTTGGACCGCAAAGTAATGAAAATTCATGCGCGACTTCCCGCTCGATTGACGTAGCGTTCTTTTGCGTTGCCCAGTAAAGTCCCGCTGTTTGGCTTGGAAGCCGTTTGGAGGAACGGCGTCGCCGTAGGACACATACGCAGGGCGGACTTTGGCTTCGCCATCGACAAAACCATCGCGTACGGCTATATACGAAATCCCGACGGAGGACCCGTGAGTATCGCCAACATATTCTGTAGTGATGCCGTTAACCCTACGCAGGTCATCGGACCTCAGCCCAGTAACGGCACACGTCGCTAGAATAATCATTTTTATTGATGAAAATGTATGCGATGTGCGCTCTGCCCCCCCCACTTCCCCGAGACTCAGAGCCCAAAAAACTTGCTTTCCTGTCTATTTTAAAAACTAAAAAGTACAAGTCTGAGCAGCAGGCACCCAGCCGCACGCTATTTTCTCTATTTTCTCTATTTTTGGCCCAATCTCGGGAACTTTTTTGAAGCTTCAGTAGTGATAGGGACAGAGGAGGAGGGGGGGGTAGCTGCTTCTTCTTCTCGTATCTTTCACATTCGATGATTTAGGAGACCGAGGGTGGTTGTCAAGCGGCGTCTGTTTATACAAGGAGTAAGAAGGGATGCCTAATTAAAAGGGTTACTCTCTCTCCTTATCCGGCACCCTTGCGTGTTTGCTCCATACTCGGCTCCCTTGGCACTGTGTTGGTCCGCGCCAACCTCAGCTCGTGTCCACTTGGGGCTTCGAGTGCTGACAGCTTTTATGGAGGGCATATTAATCTAATAACCTGACCCCAAGCCATCGCATCACCTTAAAAAGTCCAAACTATTCACAAACAGGGAAGACCAATTTGTTAAATAACCCCAGACACTCTCGGCCAGCCCTGACGGAGACCTCGCTAGGGTCGAAACGTTGGCATATGGTGTCACACACATTTTTTTTTGGTCCAGAATGGTGATAAATAAAAGGCAGAGAGAGCCTTGGACCCCCCATGATCTGCTCATTCATACAATGTTTTTGTTTTACTTGAACACAGGTGACGACAGAATTTGTCCGAACTGGGGAGTACAAGCTGGAGAGGATGGGGGTCACCTATGCCGCCGAGGCCCACTTGAAGTCCCCGTTTGACCCAAACAATTTGAGAGTAAAGGGTCTGTATTAAAATGTGAATGACGACAGAACCGGGTGACCTTTGGTGGCCCCACCGGTGACTGAGGAGAAAGACTGGAATCCAGCGATTGGTTTATTAACCCTCTATTACCCCAAATCATTGATCGAACAACAGCTGCCCATAGACCTGGTTAAACCCCCCATGGTGCATTTTTCACTAGTGAGAATCAAGTAATTAATCATTTTTTTAATGGAAAAGTTGTGTATTTGTTGGGATTTGGTGTTGTCCGTCCTGGCCTAAAACATCTAATTTGTTATAATGAGATTCTGGAGAGTCCGGCCCCGCGTGTTCAGTGTGAGGAGAAGGGTGAGAACCCCTTCATCCAGCATTAATAATAATTTAATCACAGCAAATCCTGTTGGGCGTTTCATAAGGTACAGCTCGGGGGGGTCAGAGGTGTCTTTAGGTTGGGGTTGGGAACCTGGACAAGTCCCCATATGATGAGCCACGTTCTCTAAACCCGTAAGATGCCCCATAGGCACCGGGCCCTTGCCAGGAAAAAGTATACAGGAGGTAACCGAGCTTCTACGGCTTTTATCCAGCATACGAACGACGCTGTTCTGGGCTCTTTGGGGCAGTTCGAGGCTCTCTGACTCCTGACATCTTGATACATTGTAACCCAGGACTTTACCCCCTTCTACCATCTGCCGTTGCTCATGTGTTCAGGTGCCATTAATCATGGGAACCCCAAAAACCTGTAGCTTTGGGGGGAGCCCCCGTGGGCCACTCCGATGAGCCGTCATTTACGCAACTTGCAAAGCCCTCTGGGGGGGGGTGCATTGTGCCGGTCAATAAATATTCAACGTCTTCCTTACACGTGTCTCTTTCTAAAAATATTTGTTACAATTATGATACAAAGTATTATGTTTAGAAAAATCTCCATGGAAACCAGTATTTTCTATAATAAAGCATTGCCAGGAGTGGCCCCGGCTGCCGGGGGATATTGCGCTCTGATTGGCTAGATTGTGGCCGTTTAATCGTTATTATCTGTGACTTCCAGGAGAATAAGGGGGCTGCTTCCTGATGGCTTTGCGCCGATATTGCCCCGTTTCGGGCATTAATGTTATAGAATTTGTCTTTTGCCCCGTTACCCCAAATAGATGGTTATTTTTTTTCACATGCCCTCCTTCATGCAGCAGTTTGGATTAACTAGTTTTATTGAAAATTAAAAATAACTAGGAACGCGGAGCGACGCTCAGTATAATTATATAGCGAAGGACGTACAGGGGGGAGAAAAAAAACCTCCCCCCTTCAAACGAACACAAAGCGCAGGTTTGTCAAACTGTTTGCGCGCTGCGGGGGCAGAAGAGAAGCGTGACTGAACCGTGATTATGGTATAAAGTGAACGCTACCTGCCACCGGCGGCTTCACGCTGCCTCATTGTGCCCCGCGGTAGGAAGGGTGCAGTAGGTAACTCACTCCCGACAATGGAACAAAAATACCCCCCCTCCTCCGAAGCCCCCCCAAACAAAAAGCAATAGAAAAAAATGGCTCGGCTCTGCGATCCGTCCCATTGTTTGTTACACAACACGCGTAAAATTTTAAAAAAGGGGGAGAAAATACAACCTGAATGTTAGTTTTGGTTATAAAATACATTATTGAAGCTCTATAATGATGTTTGTCTGGTCCGGGGAGCTTGCAAGCTACTGTTTTGCTCTCTAAAGAAGATTTGGTGACTTTAATAAAAGAGAGATTTGGAAAGATGAGATCCAGGTGGCCGGTCTGAAGAGCGTACAATCTTTCTTAACAGAAGCCCAGGGCTGGACTGGGGAGGACTACGTGGCCCTGGCTCTTTAAGGCCAGTGGCCAGCGAACAACGTATGTGATTCTATGTGGCCTATATCATAGTGTGCTGTGATACAATGTGGCACATGCCGTATCTAGCGTGCGATCATACATATCCAGCCAGCGGCAGCACATCGCGGGACCCAACCTGCCACTGGAACAGCTGTATGGGTAAGTATGTGGCCCTGTCGGCCACCGGGCATTTGCCTTGTGTGGCAGATGGCCCCGGCAATGAGTTTACGGGGTTAATACTACGTTTATAGTTGATGGAATAACATCATGTCCTCCGTGGCCATGTTGAGATAGGCTCCCTTGTTAACGTAGGCATTGAGAACGCCGATGCCCCACCATCTAACGAACGGACCCCCAACGTTAATAAAACAAAGTAGCAGAAAACTGCCTGCCTCTCCATTGTTGACGGGCATCTCAAAAACCCTGACACTTCCTAACGAAAACATCGAAGAAGAAAAAACCTCTTCCGACCGGCCGCCGAGGGAGAGAAACGGTTCCGATACGACGCTCGGCTCATGAGTTACCAAATTGAGTGGTCTAACCTTTCAGAGATTCATTTGCCGTTGAAGCAAATCCCAAGACAGACGCGCCCGGATCTCTCACCAGCTGTCTGGGTATTTATTTCCATATATTATAGCGAGTCCTGACACATAAGATGGAAATCTCCCGGCTGCCCCGAGTCAACAAAATGCTAAGCGTTTCCTAAAGGACTCTTCTGAAACAATGTAGCAGATAATACTCTGTCGCTCCGGGGTCTGCGCCGTTATTCCCTCCATTAATTTACAAATTGACGAAGGTACGGAGAAGCTCTCTCCGTGCTCTCCGGACGTTGGATCTTGGATTCGCCCGTGGTTCTTGGGAACCCTTCGGCGATGAGAGATGTAAAGTCATTTGTCACACACAAGGAACCCGGAACCCGGAACCCGTAACTACAGAACATGGAAGAATGACTCTTTATTCCACTTTTACGATAACGTGATAACGAGATCTTATGGACAATGAAACAGTAATGTCCTTCCTGGTGGGTCTCGAATTAGTCGCGCTTTGCAGTGATGGGGTTGGTTTGGGGACAATATGCCTATTATGTATCCTGTAACTGCCTGGGGACCTCCTCGTCCATTAACTGAATGTAACGTAGTCCATCCTAGCAGCTTTTACACCTGTTTCAGTGTGGGTTTTAGGTGGTTTTAACAGCTAAGAGTAGGAACTGGGACAAAAGCCACGAAGAGGAGCATGTCGGAGGGATTCGATGGTCACGCTTGACGACTCTGAGAAGAATTCCCGATACGTTCTTCTAACCGGGTCAACTTGAAGGCTTGGAGTTCCAAAATATAAAAATCAAACTAAACTGAATGGGAAAGTTTCAATCTGGAAATTAAAAAAGGCTAAAAGGCTCCTCATTGGTCAGAATCCAGGCCATCGTTGGTGAAGATCATACCTCTCATCCTTGTTTCTTCTTAAAACTGGGAAAAGAATGCCTGAGATCCTCATGATTCTACTGAAACGGTAAAGGTTTTCAGGATCTTATAAGCCCAGTTAGCAGCTCTATAATTGGCCCAAATACTAACGATTCTGTTGATGGATCTTGGGGATTGATTTGAGCCCCTATGTCTAATGCTGGGTTGGAACTGTCCTCCTCTGTCATTGGGGGTTTCTGCTTTTCTTAAAGTCACCTCTCTGCCACCACGACAAATTCTAAGGGGTTAATGTAGAGCTCTCTGTAATCTTTCTACAGGTTACAAAGTATCTCTAGAAGGCTTCACCCAACAGTGTCGGTGGTTTTGGCCGTGGTAACTGGAGCATCGATCCTCAATGACCAGAGTTGGACAGTTCGATATTCCATCTGGTTTCTCTCACGCGATGACATTCGGGGCGTTCGGCAAACGCGGGGGCTTCTCACGAGCGGCCCGACGCCTTGATGTCCACCAGAGAAGGCCCCGCCGTTCCCGAGCTTTTGGGACCTTCGCAGCCAGCCCGGGCTTGGGGTAATTTCTTTGTGACCTTCGGCAAAGGCTGCATCTCCCATTCTCCCTGCGAAAACAAAGGCAAAGTATGAATCTCAACTCTCTGGCCAAAGCAACCCTGCTCCACGAGGAAGAGGATGAGCCGCGAGCCGGTGCTCTTTTACTAAAGGGTGTTTCCGAAACGACCTTTCGAGAGACGCTTTAGCAGAGCGTTTAAGAAGAGCGCGGCCGGCTTTCTCCGTGCGTCGGGAGAACGTATAATCTTTAAGCGGACCTGTCACTTCGTATAAACTTTATATTAATCAGCCGCGCGGTACATCTGTTGGGTAATATTTTATGAAACCGTTCATCGTCTTAAAAAAAAAAAGGCATCCACCAAGTCCCCGGGGAGATTATTCGGCTTTGGGCATTTTGGGCTCTCTCACTTCCAGTTACAAAGAGTCACAAAATAAAAGGAGAAGAGGTGCGATTCATGCAGGCTTTTAATGCAGGCAGGATTATGCTTTTATTACAGCGTTAATTTCCCTTTATCCGGTCGCTTTCACTCACTCACACTCACTAACGGGGTCATCGTGACATAAAACGCCCTCCGTAGCGACAAACTTTATTTTTATTTCGGACTCAAAGAACTATTTTTCTTTTTGCTCCGTAAAGCATATAAAAAAAACAAAAAAAAAACACCTTTTCGCTTTCCATCAAACCTTCCCACGGTGAACGGAGAAAAAAAAAAAATTACTATTTCTATTCTAAATTAAAAAAAAGCACAAAACCATGAAATTCCGCCCCCTCTCTAGGGAGAGAGAGAGATTTTTTATGTTTATCCATCTCGCTTGCAGCGGGGGTGGAGAGCGCATTAGTACTGTTTATCCCAAAAAGAATACCTGTTCCTTCCCCGTCGGGAAAACATTTCACCCAACGCAGAGCGAAACAAACAGATTTTAAAGCAAACAGCAGCAAAGTGTGGTATAGAATAGCTGAGCGCACGAGGGAGTAAATAACATGCGTTTGTGTTGTGCTTCGTGATATATATATATAGAGAGAGTATAATACACCTGTGCTGTATATAAGAGAGAGGTTCCCATATGTAGGCTATTGTCTACAGAGAAGGTGGTGCATGAATGGAATGGCCTCCCAGCAGAGGTGGTAGAGACTAATACAGTGAGGGTATTAAACATGCATGGGATAGACATACGGCTCCTGAATCTAAGACGAGACCAACGACTGATTAAGCAACTTAATTTATTAAGCAAGATCCTAGATGTAAAAAAATAATCAAGTTCTACCATTCCAAGATACGATTTTTGTTGATCCAGAACCCCCCCCAAAAAAACGATCATTTTGTCCCATCTTGATCTCTTGGCGTTCATTATAAAGTCTGTTCTCAAAGTCATTGGGCAGTGAAATCTACATCCTAACCGCCCTTGCTGCAAAACGTCTTCTATAAACTGAACAAGAAGTTCCACTCCTCTGATTTTAATGTCAAATTCTAATATTCTCTCTTTTTTTGCTGTAAAGATTCTCAGCCTCTCCGGAGAGCCGGTGACAGAAATGGGAAATCCCAATAAAACCTCCTTAAATTTATCCCGACATCTCAAGCTGGGTCTCTCTGGGTCCCGACGCGTTTCACCCAGATGTCTCTAGATGCGCAGACGTAACTTATTATCACACACTCCCAGGGAGCGATCGCCTGCCGCGAACCCCCCGTGATTTTGGGGACGCCTGGTTACCCATAACCTGAAATGTCTCTCCTTCGGAATCGGGTTCTCTCTGGCGCTCAGACTCACCGGGAAGCGCACGGCCGAGGACCGGTTGCAGTGCTCGGAAATGGGAGCGAAGCTGTACAGCGAGCTCAAGACCTCCGCGGAGAACGAAGTCCACGGAACCTCGAGGAACTGCTGGGTGACGGAGACCTGGGGGCACGTGCAGACCTCCTCGCTGTGGAACCTTCAGAGAGAGACCGCAAATGAGAGCGTTAGAAGAACCAAGAGACGTGGGTGGGCTTTATCCGGATGTGACCCGCCGGCTCGGCTATCTGAGCTACAGCCCTAGTCATTAAAGTGCGAGCCGCGCGGGGTTCACGGTTATTATATGAGAAGTCAGTAGACACAGTTCTCCGCTGACTCTCCTCGCTCCGTCTCGCTCCGTCCCGCTCCGTCCCGCTCCGTCCCGCTCCGTCACCTGAATCTTGGCGGATTTACCCTCCTGGACCCTGATCTCAAGGTGCTTTCACTCACCTGTTCATAAGGTGGAAGTACTTATTCAGGTACCCGGGGTCTACGTAGCTCTTGCAGAGTTCCAGCTCGGTACGCGGGTAATAATGTATGTAATTCACACACATTTCATCTGTGATGCTGAATCCTCCCTGCGTGAAAAGGACGAGAGAGCGATTTACCGGGAGCAACAATCACTTCTTCACATCACAGAGTAAAGCGAAGAAACTGTAGATGGAAACTGAGCTACACATTTTAATTAACTTATCACAATCTAGTAGACAAACACCCCGACTCCTTATCATACTGCCTGTGAGAAATCATAGAATGGCTCAGTCTTAATCACCCAGGCAGACTCTCTGACTAATGAAAATTTATGGAGGAAGGGACTTCGTTAGCATTGCCATAAAGCATCAGCTCAGAAAATCGCCCAATACAGTGCTGGGGGGTTATATTACTGTATACAGCGCTGGGGGTTATATTACTGTATACAGTTCTGGGGGTTATATTACTGTATACAGCGCTGGGGGTTATATTACTGTATACAGTGCGGGGGGGTATATTACTGTATACAGTGCTGGGGGTTATATTACTGTATACAGCGCTGGGGGTTATATTACTGTATACAGTGCTGGGAGGGGTTATTAGCGTATACAGCACTGGGGTTATGCTCAATGTTTTTCACCGAGCACTAATCACGCAATGATGATTTCAAAGCAAATGGATGAGAACACAGAAGATACAGAAGAAAGCTCATGTAATAAAACATCAGATGTACGCAGGGCCTATTATCCGTTCCCCGAGAGATCTCCAGAAGAGGTTCTCCGGCGCATGCATTAAGTGAACGCTCACCACCGTAGCCGCGCTCCTGTCTTCTGTGTTGTAGGAGCAGCTGGTAATAAGAACGTCCCCCTGCGGGTTCAAATACACGAGACTTTAGAGTTTAAGCTTTTTACTCTGCGTGTTCCGGGATGGAATCTTAACACCTTCTCGAGTTCTCGAGCTTCCCGGGACGGAATAACGGGGAATTAGCATCGAATGCGGCTTCAGTACTTATGGGGTTAAAGCAGATCTGTCACTTTCCCTGAGTCCATACACTACATATGTAACAATGTATATCTCATACAATAAACAATATATATAACAATCTAGACGTGTGCTCGTCGACCAAGAACGATTCAGACTCCGCTCTGTTCCGTTTTTGGAGAATGTGTAATGTTTCCTGCACTTTTGGTTCAGACAAAATTTATTGTCTTTTATACTTTGTCTCTCGCACGTTCCCCCCGAAAAACTCTTCAGTTTAGCTTTATATTTCACGTCTCGCTTACTCGCTGAGCGAGCGAGAGGGAATGAGTGAGCGAGAGGGAATGAGAGTGTGAGAGGGGATGAGTGAGCAAGAGGGAATGAGCGAGCGGGAATGAGCGAGCTAGAGGGAATGAGAGAGTGAGAGGGGATGAGTGAGTGAGAGGGGATGAGTGAGTGAGAGGGAATGAGTGAGTGAGAGGGAATGAGTGAGTGAGAGGGGATGAGTGAGTGAGAGGGAATGAGAGAGTGAGAGGGGATGAGTGAGCGAGAGGGAATGAGTGAGCGAGAGGGAATCAGTGAGCGAGAGGGGATGAGTGAGCGAGAGGGGATGAGTGAGCGAGAGGGGATGAGTGAGCGAGAGGGGATGAGAGAGCGAGAGGGGATGAGTGAGCGAGAGGGGATGAGTGAGCGAGAGGGAATGAGTGAGTGAGAGGGAATGAGTGAGTGAGAGGGAATGAGTGAGTGAGAGGGAGGGAGGAAAACCCAGCAAATTTCCAAATGAAAATTCAGAGCTTTTTCAGTTTTCATTGCCCCCCCCCAATATTCTGAGAAATGTATCCAGACTGTAGAACGTTAACAAAGTAACCTATCGGTTACGGCAAAGTGAAGAGAAATGTTACGTAGTTTAAGGAAGCTTCGCTTACCGGCAGAATATGGACAGATTTCTTTAACATTCGGATCTCCTAAGGGCGAGAGAAGACATTTCTAAGACTGGGCATTTTAATACCACCCTACACCCGAGGCCAAGACCCCATGGGGGCAAAAGAACAATAACTAAAAGTCAACACAATGGCTCAACTTGGCACCAGCGCAGCTTCGCTCGACCAAAGACCAAGTTAAGAAAGATTGAAGACTCGGTTGGGATGTTTGGGGCGTCAGATTTTCACCTGGAAGTGCGCGCTGTAATGCTTATCTTCATTCACAATTTCTACTTCTCGACCTTCGCGGACCAGCATGGTGGTCACGGTCCGTCCTGCCAGGTGTGTGTGAAGCTGAGAGCCAATAACGTGGATGCCGCCCGGGGGAAGAGCCTATGGACGGAGAAAAGGTCACCGTTATCTGGAGAAGACGCTCTTGAGACCTCTATTATTCATGGTCGAACTACAAATTCCATTGGCTGGCTGAGGATCATGGGACATGTACTTCGAAAAGTGAAGAGCTAACCTTAAACATTTAAGGAAACTCGAGAAAGGAGCTTGAGGAGCACAGGTTGGAAACGGCCTCCAAGTGCGCCAGGTGACTTCACCATGCGCGAATCAGCCATCGACCATAAAGCTTCCAAGTTATCCAGATACAACCGGGGGTATCTATGTAACTTGGAACCTTAGGGTATTTTGTGGCAACCACCCCATGTATCAAGCAATGACCTCTCGGACACTAAATAGGTCAATATAACCCTGCTTTCCAATGATTCTTTCAGCCTTCCATCGAGGTGACAAAGGAGTCAGTCCGCTTCACACACCTGACTCTAATTATACGTTTAAACCCCGAGAAACCGAAAGACATGTTTCCACCAAGCTTCTCAATAATTAATGCGGCTCTGCTTCATTTAAATGTTGTTTCTGCTTGAGAGCGCGGGGTGGGTCGTTACACGGGGGGGGGGGATATGGGGGGTTCTGTAATTCCTGAGCAAGACCTCAGCCTTCGAACAAAGGCTTTTTATCTTACCAGAGAAAATAAAATAGTTACAATATTTCGACGATGGAATCTTGGAATTTAAGCCGTAGCCCGATGCGGAATTTAAACTCTCGATTGTGGCCCAAGCGGCAGAGCTGATCATGGATGAGACCTCAGTGGAAAATTGGTGGGAGGACAAAACGAAGGGGTTTATTTTAATATTAAAAAATAAATTTATTACGAGAGATAAGAAGTGCCGGGCGACATCTCTCGTATCCTTCCCACAACTTATCTCAGGGGTTTTCTATCTCCCAAACTTTGGAGTAGTCCTCGACACGGACATGTAAACTGTTCTGCACCGACTCTATTGTGAATGTAAGGTAAGGGTGCAAGAATGGAGAGCTGAGGGGATCTACTTTGGCCCTGGGTCCTGCTCAGTGAAGCTTTGATCTTGTACGGGAAATCCATGGAATATTAATGAGCTTCCAACCAGAGCGATATGTTGAAGGACCCTATGGAAAGAGGAAGGGGTTAAATGCTTTTTATGAAACATTGTAGCTGGCTTTACCCTTCCGCAGGGTCTGGTCTCGCCAGAGAGACCTGACGGGAAGGACTTGTTGTCGTAAACAACGTAACAAAAGATCCCGGGCGATTCCCAGGTGCCGCCATTGCTGGGAATTAGTGTCAATTCAGTGGAACCGTTTAATTTCCCGTAGCGGCGTTTAGCCGTAGAGTTAAAGGCCGCCTCTGAAAACCACACTGAGCTCAGCCCGCGTGAATAATTCATCTAGATTTCCAGTTTACCTTGAAAACAATGTGTCAGGTTAAAACCCGACCCCGCGTCTGGGTCTCCGCGCACTTCAGTCCCGTTGGGGTGGGCATGAACAGTTTGCAGCCAGTCTAGATCCTTTTGGGGGTTCTAGAACTCTTGGCGATGGCGAGGATTTCATCTGACCTTGTATAGACCAGTATAGAAAGAGTACTATACATTGAGCTGGATGAATTACCCAATCAATGTATGGATCAATGTATGGATCAAAGGAGGTCTTCATGACCAACGGCCTGGAAGGACTCGTGACTTTGGCTCCTACTTCCCTTTACAAATGCTCTGTGTCCACCGATCTTGACACCGTGAGATTGCGACGCGCGATTTCCGTCTCCATTATTAATTGTTACAGGGAAACTTTTCTGTTCCAATAATCAGAAAAAAACGTTAAAAAAAAAAAAAATCTATCAAAAGAACAAACAAATCCCAGGCACCGTGGCATGAATACCTATCAAAGATTCATCACCGGCTCATGTTCTGTGAACAAATACGACCATCATCCGACGAGTGTTCCCCGGCAGCCGCGGACGGCATAAATATGCAAGCTGTTTTGATGTGTTGTAAGGAAGGCTTCTCGGTCGGAGGAACGAATTAACCCCGTAAAAGCGTCAACAACCCCTTGAACAGCGGGAGGTCTAATGCGATTACGGCAACTGCCATAAATCTCGCGTCTAATAACCGGTTCGCGGAACTTTGTACCCGTGCGGAATAAGTAGAGGTGCTCACCGTCAGCGTGCATTTGTCTGTGCAGTACCCCGTCAGCACAAAGTCCTTCTGGCCGGGTGGGATGGCCATATGGGGTTTGTAGACCAGGCCAAGCTCCATGATGCCAGCATCGAACCTTCTCAAGGAGGGCGTGTAATGGAGACGGATACCTGACGAGTCTCTCAGCCCTTTTTATGGAAAGAAATCTGAATATTAATACTTTTCTGGAGGATATCGGGTTCCATGGAGCAACAACTAAAAAGTTACATGATAACTAAATAACCGAGATTAGAACCAACGTAATCCAGATCCTCCTTTCCCAACCCTGTTAATCCCAACCGGTTCCAAAAGAAGTCTAAAGGCCAAAATTGGTCTCAAAATGAGGCCTCGACAAGACAACCTACTGGGTTTTATGAGTGTGGACAGCTCTAAATCTGTGCTAAAAACACCAAAGTCTCTCTTTTTGGTTTATTGCAATTCATAAAACCATCTCTATAACGAGTGAATTTCACATCTTTACTGCTCTTCCAGTAAAATAAAAGTCCCCGTTAATGCAACCGTTTTTAGCTCCTTTTAAAGAGTTAATTGTCGCTCTAGAATTTATTTAGAAGTCTAACTCATAAATCTATCTCATAAATAATATTTATTTGCAGAACACGAGAGCTTTAATTCTAGACCGAATTCCAGTCTTACAAATCAATGCAAATAAACTGAATTTGCAGAGATTTTATCTTTTGAGAAATCGCGTGACTTCCAAAGAAAATGCCACAGAGTCCTGACGGCAGAGGGGGAAAAAACTACAACGTGACTGCTACAATGTTACAATGCGACTGCTACAAGGTTACAATGTGACTGCTACAACGTTACAATGTGACTGCTACAACGTAACAATGTGACTGCTACAAGGTTACAATGTGACTGCTACAAGGTTACAATGTGACTGCTACAACGGTACAATGTGACTGCTACAAGGTTACAATATGACTGCTACAAGGTTACAATGTGACTGCTACAAGGTTACAATGTGACTGCTACAACGGTACAACGTGACTGCTACAAGGTTACAATATGACTGCTACAAGGTTACAATGTGACTGCTACAACGGTACAATGTGACTGCTACAACGGTACAATGTGACTGCTACAAGGTTACAATGTGACTGCTACAACGTTACAATGTGACTGCTACAAGGTTACAATGTGACTGCTACAACGTTACAATGTGACTGCTACAAGGTTGCAATGTAACTGCCATGGAGTAGTTGATATTAATCTTATTAAGGGGTACATGCAGTTAGGGTAGGGTAGAGGTAACTTGGTCGAACAAGACAAGACAAGTGATGGGCAATCAAACCTAGAGATTGCAAAGCCTATGTCCACCTTATAACCCCTAGGGAGCTGAGCTGGACAGAATGCGAAAGGCTTTGATCCTGGAGCCGATCTGAAGCAGATGAGACACCTCCGTTTGGCATCGTAAAGGGGAACAGTCTGGTTTCTACGCACATAGAGGTTGTGATCCATTAAAAAACCCAAAACTTTACATTTTTTTTAAACCTCACAAGTAAAAACATCACAAAAAATGCCACCAGAGGAGCTCCAGCTTGGAGCATCTCACTCCCCATCACGCACGCAGCCACACGCAGCCTGGAAATGTGTGGCGTACTGGACTGGAACATCGCGAGGATGTCTGCTAATGAGTTTTCGCCTGGGGCAGCAGTAATTAGACAGCTCGCAGAGCCAAATAAATCTCTGTGACAAAAATACGTGGTGAGTGTCAGTGAATAATTATCTCGAAAGATCTAGTATCTCCAGCTGGGCTACAAGGATAGTAATTGACGTCCCACAAATGCAACCCTTACCAGGTTGTCCCTAAAAAGCACCCGGGTCCTCAAGGTTACGTGACACATGTAAAAAGACACATTAAGTTACTCGATTCCTACCACGGAAAACACATCGAGTGATTGCAGATGACGGGTGCTTTATTCAGGCAGCCGGCCGTTACCTTTTAACTCCAGGGGATTGTGGTAGTGGACCTCCAGTCGAAGATATCTGGAAGAACCAGGCCCACCGAAAGCCAGACCGGCATCTTCTGGATAATAAAATGGCTGTAATGTGAAAAAAAGAGAGAGATTTGAGACTCAGGAGTCTCCCAGGAGTTCTGATAGCGGAACAGAAACTCCCAGCCGACTGTAAGAAGGACTCGCGTGATGCTATGAATGTATGGTCCATGGGGGGTGGACATCATGGGGTGGTCATCCCACCAGAGCCCCTGACCATTGTTTTAAAGTTCACTGGCCCCCCTAGAATGAGATCTTTACAATTTGTCATGATTTATAACGTGTTACATGTATTACCCGAGCCCCCATCGCCCAGGCGGCCAGGACGTGCCGGCAGTGGTTGAGTTTCTCAGGTTTCATCTTGGAGTCGCATGGTCCACTGAAACGAGGTAAGACGTCATCATCCGCAGAGCACTGGAATACCTCGATGTGATGAACGATCGCTTCGTGCCCCTTGGTGATCACTGGCTCATACTGTAAATTAGTAACACAATCATTATTCTTATGTCCTGAATTATTTGTCCCTTTTCTCAATCATAACGCTGAGGTCAAGCACCATTGGTGGAAGTCAGGGAACCATCATTTAGAACCTTACTCTCACATGACTTTGAAGGCCACATGTCATGGATATTGAAAGTTTTCTGGCTTGTATCCATGTCCCCCAAAATGTTGTCTATTTCTTGCCCACAATATTATTAACGCTAACTGTAAGTGGGCAAAATGGCCAGGAGATCAGAAACCTGGTGGCAACGAGGGAGAAGTTACTAGTTCACCACCTATGGTGGTATTTGTGGTGGTGTTTAGGTCCCTATGGAGTTGTGTAGGGGTTAGGTCGGCACTAAGAGCTTCAAACGTCCTGAGATATGGGTATAAGTTGGGGACATGAGATAACCTGGTGGTAACGGGGAACTTCAGCTCTCATCCTTCATTGATGAAGATGAGGGAACCAGCAGGTCTAGTTTTTGATTAAAACCATGGTTGTCCTTAGGTGGAATGATGGAAGACATTATTGGAAGGCCAAATGTCTAAATTAACCAAGGCCAACAAAGGTGATTTAGTCTTAACAGGGCATATGGGCCAAGCCATGTAAAACACCCATTTTTTTAATGGTATTGCAGACATTTGAGACATTGTTCCCGTCTGTCAATCCCCGTCCTGCCCTTCCTGCAGATCGTGACTGCAATTAAAATTCACTGTTAGCTGCAAAAAAAATCGGGTGCTGTCACCAGCTTCTGACATTTGGTTTTCCCTTCGGCAAAGTTTCATTTGACTCCCGTCTTGGGAAAGTAGGGGGGAAAGCTGGTTCTCTAGGTGAAACTTAATGCTGAGACCTGTCAGTGTTACAATGTTTCCAGGTTAAAGCAGTTCTACAAACCAGCTTTTCTATCGTGCTTAACCTGTTGTAGGACCATCGCCGTGGTGTTGTAGAATCTTGAGATGCAAAATGTCCTTTCAAGGGTTCTAAGTCTCTCTTACCATGACAATGTGGTGCTTGGGGAAGTCCTGGGGCAGCTCGGTGATATAACACCAGTAGGTAGTTTCCTTATCAGGGATGAGAACCTCTGGCGCCTTGATGAGCATGCTGCGGACATCCGACGGGAGAGGGGGCGGCCGGTGCTCTGGTTTCAGAAGCTGGACCCGCTGCAGTCCCCGGTTTCGGATGGCAGAGACGTTGATGGCAGAAACCGACTGGAATGGTCTCTCCAGCATGGCGTAGATGAGGTGAACAGTCCCGTCCTAAGGAAGAAGGGAAAAAAAACAAGATCGAAGATACCCAGCAAACGTTCCGAGCTCCTAGAAAAGAGGGCATCAGGGGAAGAAAGAAGGGCACCGTGGGAGGAAATATGGACATAGGGGAGGAAAGAGGGGCACCAGAGATTCAGGAGAGGGACTGGCTAACCTAAAGAAAGACACATGGCAGGTATGCATCGTGTAGGAACCATAGCTGACCTCTATTAGGTAGTCTCGGGCGTCACAGGTAGAGAAAGGCCGTTTGAACACCAGGTAGAGGCCCTCAGGTGCCTGTTGGGCCATCAGCAGCTGATAGTCCTGTTGAGAATCGATATGAATTTGCCCGTCCTGGTCGCTCCATGCATCCTGCCGGTATACGGAAATGTTACACATCGTGACATCAAGGGGTTAAACTGCCGAATGCCAGAACTATTAACGGTGCAAAAAATATAGTGGAAAAAATCTATTTTTTTAAAAAACACATTTTTAAAGTTGAATTGATTTTTATTGCTTTTGGGGGGGGGGAAGCTTGTGTTCTCCAAAGAGAATTTTAAAGATCTCCAAAGAGCTTTCAACTGAACTCAAAAACCAACGATGGATTCCTCGCCCGCCGCTCATCGGGGGAATTCAAAAGACAATCATATTTCCAGAGACATAAAACAAGCGCTTGTAACGAGACCTCGTGCATCTTCTGTGAACGGTCCGACGGGGGATTAGAGCCTCGGGAATGCCGAGGAATGGGAGGTGGATTAGCTTCAGGTTGGTGGGTCCTACAACCATCATACGCGCATTAACAATGTATCTTTATGGAGCCAACGTGATTTATGGGCCAATGAGGGTAACATTTGGCGCCCGGGCCAACGTTTCCCGCCAAGAACTTACCCCGAAAAAGAAGCCAAACCCGTTGCTCCACAGGATGGCCAGGTCCGCGTCTTCAAAGCCCCCTCGGTCCGACATTCCGAAGATCATTCCGAACTTGAGGTCCTTCATCAGGATCTGGAAGTAGACCGTTTCCTCCGGGTAGCTCACGTTCCAGTAGAGTTCCACCGAGCCTTCTGGGTCAAGAGGCACCTTGTACGGGAAGGAGCTCTCGACCGGAGACGTTCCATGGAGAGAGACCAAAAGGAAGGTCAGGAACACGGCCAACATGGTGAAATAGACGGGGACCACTTTTCTGATGGTGAGATGTGGGTCCAAATACGACCGATACATAGCTGTCTGGCGGCACCGACGACTGAAACTCCGGCACGACCGGCTTGTAGCATTTATACCCTGATAAAGCAGGCAGGTTGGATCAGGAAAGGTCTCTAATCACATTTTCTTCATCGCAAATTGGATTGTGTTTTGGGCCCTCGGGTCACAGACTTTCCATTGGCTGCCTCTTACTAATAGACCCTAATTGGACGTGGAGATTTGTCGATAGACACTGGAAATACGTGTTTTAAAGGTTTTTTTCTTTTTGTTGTTGATTTTTTTTTTTTAATCTATTAAATCTTCATCTGGAAGGTTCCAAACAAACCATCGGTTCCTCTAAGTGACAGAACGCTCATCACTTCAGGTCGGAACAAGAACATTTTGCGGCTTTTTGGGGGCTCAGAGGGCTCCGGATACAAATAAAGGCAGAAAAAAACGTTCTTAACCCCTTAATGACAAAGCCCGTACATGTACGTGCTCAAAATGCATTGTTTTCAATGGGTTTAGGGGCCGCCCATTGTCCTTAAAGGGTTAAAAATAAATAAATAAAGGTTTGTGGCACGGCTGGGTAGCGGATTTCCATTCGCGGCCGGCGTTCGGCTGAACGGGGAGACGGTGAAGAGCCGGGCATCCAATATCTATCGGTTTCAGGGATATTTTACATTCCCTATTATTAGAAACAATTACTTAGAGGCTTTTGGGGTCAGGGAGACGTCGCCGGCTCTAATTAGTTAGACCGTTGGCTGTCAAGTAGGCAAGAGAAGAGCCCTAGAAATGACAAAAAGAAGCTAAAAAAACCGTTATGTTACTCGGCAGGGCGCTGAAAATCCCCTCTATACAGCCCCTCGGCGTTCTGAGAATACTGTGGAAATTTCTATATATTTAGATAATTTGTGAAGGAAAATTTGCCATTTTTGACATTTAAATATATAAGGATAGGAGAGAACAAGAGGCTGTAATATAAAACTAGAGGTTTAGAGGCTTAGATGGACTGGAAGGAAGTTTTACTTTACTGAGAGGGTGGTAGATAAGTGGAACAGCCTCCCAGCAGAGGCTAATCCAGTGAGGGAATTAAACATGCATGGGATAGACATACGGCTCCTGAATCTAAGACGAGACCAACGACTGATTAAGGTTTGAGTCGTTACAGCAGGAGAAACGGGCAACCAGACGGGGGCCGGATGGGGGCCGATCCGCCGGCAGGTTCTAGGTTTCTATGTATCGTATAACTGTGTTTGTTCAAGAGAGGACAGGGTTAATAAGAAGTGCGTTTAAATCCCCTGATATAAGAACATGCGCATTCTTCACACCGTGTAAAATATAAACGTCTATCATTCCCGGATCAGGAGAGGAACAGTCCCGAGGTCCGCGTTTCTTTTACCCATTGAGTTTATTCTGTATCCCTCCTCCCTTCCTGTCCTTTCAATTTTTCCCTCCATCCCTTCTTCCTTTTTCTTTTTTTCCCTTTTCCTTTACTTCCTTTCTTCATTACCCTTTTTCCTTTACTTCCTTTCTTCATTCCCCTTTTTCCTTTACTTCCTTTCTTCATTACCCTTTTTCCTTTCCTTCCTTTCCTCATTCCCCCTTTTCCTTTACTTCCTTTCTTCATTACCCTTTTTCCTTTACTTCCTTTCTTCATTACCCTTTTTCCTTTACTTCCTTTCTTCATTCCCCTTTTTCCTTTACTTCCTTTCTTCGTTCCCCCTTTCTTTTACTTCCTTCCTATCACACCTTTAGCCGTAAAATCTCTCCGTTTCGTGAGTACGTTGACGCCAAGTCCTATATTTTACGGGGTGAATAAATTATTTCTAATCCCGTTCCTGTCATCTCTGGAATCTCGGCGATATCGTCTCCTCTCTCATCCGCAGCGAAGGGCCCCTCGGGCAACGAGAAAGCCGATTAGCGTCTGCTTCCTCCTCGCCCCGCAGAGTATTTAATACGGGTTTTATTGGGATGCCATCCTCTGGATGTCGCATTAAACCGGGCAGCGCCGGATCACAGACGGTAAAACGCGCCGGAGTCGTGCGAAGACGGTTAATTGGATGAAGAGCAGCAGACGGCCACCTGCTCGCCTGCGATGGGATCAGTGCTCGGAGCCGGCTTCGTTGCCCCGGGAACTTTGACATTTCCGCGCTAAAGATATCCCCTTAAAATAAACGCTTTATTGAGTTTTCCCGTTTACCAATTTACGTCGGGCCTGAGACACACACCTCACAAACCCCCGGGGAGGAATAACGGCGACGGGTGATGCGACGCACGTACGAGACCTGTTGGAAAAATAATTAACCCGTTTTCTGCTGCGGTTTCCAATAATGAACTGATTTCATTCCCAAAAGAAACGGGTCTTTAAGCCTTAATGGAGGCGGAACGCGTCGGATTCTATGACATATTAAATCTCTCCTTTTTCGGGGAAAATTATTATGATTTCATCATTAATCAGTGGACCGTCGGGCGACACGGACTTTGCACGAAGACGGGGAGAAATCACGGCCTCAATTTGTATTAACAGGACTGTGCAGAAAAAATCGGGAGTCTCGGGGGGGCTTTTTGTTCTGTTTATTAGCGAGAAGTTTTTTATTTTTATTTTATTTTTTTTTAAATGCGGATTCGGCTTTCATTTCCTAATTAGAAGGTGGCTGTGAGCCTCAAAAACTATAATTATACGGAAAATAGGTTTTTTTGGCTTTAATTTGCGTAGCGAAGATTGTGCGAAACGACTCTGGGGATGGCAGGCAGGAGGTTTTGCGGTAATTATACCCGGTAACACGACCTTGACAGGTACGCTTTGATACAGCGGAGAACCAAGCACTTTCATTAAACGGAGACGTCTCGGTTACCGCGGATGACGTGGAAAATTCGGGAGGAAAAAAAACGCGTCTGTTCTCGATGTAAATAACGACACCTATAAAAAAAAAACACAGGAAAGGCGGGGCAGCTAAACATACCACATGCACCCAAACAGCCAGCCAATGAGAGATGGAATTACCATTTTGCTTCTTTGCTATTGGCTTGGAATATTCGGAATATCTACTATATCTACTATAGTTTTCTGCATATAAAAAATACATAATTATAAGATTTTCCGAATAAGGGAAAATATTTCAAAATGTGATATTTTGGGTGACTTTCCCACCACACTGAGCTGATGCTTTATGGCGATGCTAATGAAGTCCGTTCCTCCATAGACTTTCATTAGTCAGAGAGTCCTGCTGGTGATTAAGACTGAGCCATTCTATAGTTCCCCACAGGCAGTATGATAAGGAGTCGGGGGGGGTTAGTAGATCAGGGGTCAGATAACAGAGCGAGAATCATACAAACGGCTGATATGCAGCTGCCTGAAAACGTTATATTATGGGGCAAAAACTACAACTGGGGTAAAAAGGGAAACAGGAATATTTTTGGAAACTTGTTTTTAATCTGATCCGGGGAATAATAAATGGGGGGATGGGGTTTGGATTGTAGGGTCTTGTTATTTTCATGATATTTCAATCGGTGGTAGAGATAAATCCTGATTTATTGTGACGGAAAGAAATAAGGTCAGTAACCTCTGATCCGATGTAAACGGAGGTCGGTAATAAGGAGCAGGCAGGAGAGGACGGTCGCGTCGCGGGGCCTGCGCGGACTGGAGTGAGGGTCTCCGGGGAAATTAGAGACTTGATGGAAACACACGAATACCCAGACTGCAGGCGCTCTCTGGCACTCAAAGGGTCAGACATTCAATTGCAAAAAAATGTCCCCCGCTGTCCTTGTCCACCCAGGTGATTAAATTCCCCCAAAATGACCCCAAAATGTAAATTCTCCTGATGAGCTGCGCAGGTCAGCGGTATGGATATATATTATAAATAAAGTTATGGGGTAATAAATATTGGCCACCAGGAATCGCTCCCTAATCTGTGTTTAACGGCCAATAAAACAGCCCACTAAACGTCACATGGTGAAAGGGCATTCTTTGTTTTGAGGGGTGTGGTCTTGACAGGCCCCGCTCCCTGCCCATTTCCCCTTTTAAATGGGGGTGTGTCCCGTGATGTCAGCGGGTAGCTGGAGCTCAGAAGTTCCCAGGTATGGGATGGGGGTGTGGCTTGGGCAGGGAGGTGTGGCTTGGGCAGGGGGGGCGGGGGTGTACACAATACACAGGATTTTCTTCAACAGGCACAAGAAGGAGGTTTTCGTGGGTTAAATCGCCCCCGATAGACCCTGATATCTGTTAAAGACATGAAATATAAACCATAATAAATAAATCAGAAGCTTCACCCAGTTTTATATTTGAATTCATTTGTATCTTTTTGGGATTATTATTATTGTTATTATTATTAGTGTCATTATTTTTATTAGTGTTATTATGATATAGTATTATTAATATTGTTATTATTATTATATATTATTATTGTTAGTATTATTATATATTATTATTGTTATTGTTATTATTTTTATTGTTATTATTATTATTATATATTATTATTGTTATTGTTATTATTGTTAGTATTATTATATATTATTATTGTTATTATTTTTATTGTTATTATTATTATTATATATTATTATTGTTATTGTTATTATTGTTAGTATTATTATATATTATTATTGTTATTATTTTTATTGTTATTATTATTATTATATATTATTATTGTTATTGTTATTATTATTATTATTACTGTTATTATGATATATTATTATTGTTATTATTATTATTATATATTATTATTGTTGTTATATTGGGAATGAAGACAATTCTCTTTTCCACAGATAAATGTTTTTAAACAATATTATTATTATAATTCCAATTATAGCTGGAAACTTGGTAAATATCATTTCTGCAGGTTATAAGGGGGTTGTTTGGGATCATTTCCCCCACCTCGTACCCCGATTTATACCCTGTGTGAGGGGCATTAGGGGCTAGTGACGTCACTCTCCTTCCTAGCTCCAGAAGGGGGCGCGTGCACGCAAAGTAGAGGGGCTGACGCGCGCTCCCGGTGCTGCTGATGCGCGTTCACGGACAACAACATCAGCAGCGAGAAGAAGCAGCATCAGTCAGAGCATCAGAGACGGGCAGCTCACTGCAAGCAGCACTGCAAGCAAGAAATCCACTGCAAGCAGCACTGCAAGCAAGAAATCCACTGCAAGCAGCACTGCAAGCAGCACTGCAAGCAAGAAATTCACTGCAAGCAGCACTGCAAGCCAGCAACTTACTGCAAGCAGCACTGCAAGCAAGATATCCACTGCAAGCAGCACTGCAAGACAGCAACTTACTACAAGCAGCACTGCACCCATGTAGCTCACTGCAAGCAGCACTGCATCCCACTGCACCCCAGCTCCTCACTGTATCTTCCATGCACCCTTTGCTTGGGCAGGATGGTCCCTGCACCCCAAGCCTGACCTGTCTCTGTGGGGGTCTCTTCTAAAAGACTCAGCCCCCCCCAGGCTCTGGAAGTGCCCTCTTCTCCCACCCCTGCTCCCTGCAAGGCTTTGGGCAGAAGGAGAATCAGCCTCATGGTGTGGAAGCTGGACCTCACCTAACAGCAAGGGGACCTCCAATGCTTAAAGGTGAGGCACTGCACAGTGTATAGGACAAGTGGCCGGGGTATCTAGCGATTATGGGGTTAATGTGATGGGAGGTTTCTGTGTACCTGGCATGCACCTGGGTTTATTGCCCCTGCAGGTCCTTGTGAGGGCATTCAGGAGGAATAAGGATTTTGGGGGGGTCACCCCTACCAGGTTGGATTTGGAAAAGTTCATTAGCGACCCCCTGTAGGATTCTCACGCCCCTTCTTCTTACCCCTGGGCATACCTGTATATGCCAAGGTACCCTCCTTCTTTGTAATTTACCCCGGCAGTTATAAATACCCCCTGCCAACCTTCCCTGTGTTTCTATATGGGTGGAATTGAATGTTTTGTCCAACTGTGAAAAATTGTGGGAGAATTATTTAGTTTTAAGGAATTTTGAGGATTTCCGTAAATTTATTTTTTTTTACATTTTAATTTGACCCAAATACCGAAAACTTTAGAATTTCAGTGACAATAACGTTGTGTAATAATTGTTAATTCCTAATTATTTGGGGGGTGCTACAGATCATCTGCGGCTTCCTTGGTAACCTCTAAAAGTTGAAATGGTTCCAAAAGCGTTATTTTGTTTCCGCGGCAAAATATTTTCTGAAACCAGAATTTGATTGTTTATTTGCTTGGCCAAAAACAAACAAACAAAACATTTTTGTTAATTAAACAAAGAGCTGAGGTTGGAGCTTGTGCATGCTGAAGATATCATGATGATGATGATTCATTTTCTTTTTTTGGGGGGGGTGTTTAACCCTGCGATTTCCAGAACGAGGAGCAATGCCCTGTAGATCCCCAGGGGAACGCAAAGGGTTAAAGCCCCTTGATTCCAAGGGTTACTAAGGTTGCTTCGTGTTAACAACTCCTGATCTGCTTTCAGCGTACAAAATGACATTTTAAAAAAAAAAAAATAGATTTTTTTTTAAAAATAGCTATTTTTAGATATAAATTTTTTTATAAATATATATATTTAAAAAAAAAAACGGTACACGCGGCGTGGAGTTCATTAAATCTCAACTAGTAGAGGAGCGGAAAAAAAAAATCGTATCTAACTCAAAAAGGTCAGTGGATACAGCGATGAAATGCATGGCTGCCTTGAGTTTTTTATTTATTTTTTTTAATTTTTTTTTTTTTTTTTTACGTTCCCGTTACATGAATTATTCCGCTCGGAGGAAGGAGATAGGATGCGGGAGATTAAGGTTACATTTTACACCGTGACCTGTCGGAGAATGGCATTGACGTCGTCCTTTGGATCGATTCTGTGTGCGGTTAATTATATATTTATTTCGGGAGTTATACAGGATTCCAGCGCTCGAGCACCGAGATTTTAATGCGATTTTATTATCTGCTATATATGTAAACCGGGTGTGTGTGTGTGTGTGGGGGGGGGATTGGGGTCCGTCATCATTGTTAAAGATATCTTAATTTTTTTTAATAAGATATTTCCTAAAATATATATTTTTTTTCCTGTAGATTTTACTCCAATTTTCAATGTAAAAAAATGTAAATATTACTAAATTGTTATATCGCATTCATTTGTCAAGTAACAAGGGTCTTTAGGGAGACCCCTCGCAGGGACTGAAAACGTCTTTCTCTGCCTTCCACCCACTTTTACAGATAAAACTACAGAGTAAATCACAAAGTATTACAGTTCCGGGGTCTGATACTTTGTATCCGGCTAAACCCCATGCTGTGAAAAGGGGGTCCCCGGCGTCGTCACCCAAGTAGAATAATGAGCAATGTTGTTAGAATGTGTGTGTCGTTAGAAGGAACGTGCTTGTTCTAGGGTGATGGGTGGGATTCGTGTGCTGGGCTTAAGACGTGGCGTCTGAGGTTCTGATTGGTTGTTGAGTAATGGGGGTCCACCTAGTCGATTTCTGGTCCATTACCAAGATCAGAAGGTTGAGTGGTACTCAACACGGTGGGATGTGGTCCTTCCAACCATAGCCAGTTCCTCACTTCTTCACCGTCTCATGATCTCCGCCGTGCCGTTGTGTATAGTGATATAGAGTATCCACAGATATTTACCACCATATTTACCAACCATAAAAAAAGTTTTGGGGCAAGGAATCAGCTGTGAGCTTTGTGATCCCTGAGCTTTTTGGAGTTCAGTCTCCATTGAGTTGGCGTTGGGCTTAGCACTGAAGGACCTTGCCCCCTGGCCATTAGAGATGGCGACGAGCTCTGCTGCCCATAGGCAGTTCATAATACGTCGGCAAGCTTTCAGATGGAATGGAGCCAACGCTGAGTTTGAATGACTGCCATTGTTGACTTGGGTCAACGAGTAGACTTCATTCTAACGCATCCTTGGCTCATAAATGATCGGCCTGATAGAAACCGGCCCCCGGGGCGCAGGTATTTCAGCCCGCTTGGGAGAAGAGAGACAGAAAATGAATTAGCAGAAGAAGGTTTTAATCCTTGACAAGGAGATTAAGCGCGTTATTAGAAGGTCATGAATCGATCCTTAATGGACGGGCTGGATTTTTTGATGGCCCCGATCCTTTTATCATCACGACGTTGGAGTCTCATTGATCCCGGACACTTTTAGAGAGAGACAGTTTCACCCATTCATTGAAAAAAATCAGATTTCTGCAAGTAGCCCAGGAAATTAGGGCCGTCTTCCCTTTTTCATGTTCACGGAGTCATCGTTTCTGGAGACGTCGGCCCCACCTGTGTCCAAGTAATCGGGAATCTCTTCCTCGTCGCACCTCTCGGAATCTTTAAACACAGGGGAATGTATCCATCCGGTACACAATGGAGACTTCCGTGCCGCCTGCGCCGCGTGTAACATAAAGCAGGCCCCTCGGAGTAATTAGGCCGAGATTCTGATGTCGTCTTTGATTCTTCAGACCAAGAGACAGAAAATAATTACATTCCGTAATAAAAGAGACCGAGCGGAATGAGAGACGGTGATTTACGGCCTCCCTGCAAATCATGTTCGACTTTGAGAGTACATTGCGGCTCGGTGGAGACTGTGGGACAGACTGCGAGAGGTTAATGTCGGGTTGCCGTAGAAGCTTCTGGGGTCGGTGCCGACGGCGGACGATTCTCTCTTCACCGGTAAAATATTTTGTGTTTCTTGATGGGCCGTGAGAGTGAAAAGGTAATAATGGAGACCTCAGAGTGTTGGGGACGGCTCTGGAGAGACCGCGTCTCCAGGGGGATACTGACGCGAATGGAGAGAGTGCCGAAGGAGGGCAACTAAAATGAGGAAAAGGAAAGGGGGCTCAATAGGTCCGGCTTGGGGGAGAGAAACGAGAGAAGGGGAGAGACATTTAAATACATAAAGGGATTTAACAAACTACACGAGAGACGTTTACTTCAAGAGAGCAGAAAAGTTACAACAAGAGACCGGAATCTAACACTAGAGAGTCAGAGATGGAATGGAAAGGAAGTTTTACTGAGAGGGTGGTTGATAAGTGGAACAGCCTCCCAGCAGAAGTGGTAGAGGGTAATACAGCGAGGGTATTAAACATGCGCGGGATAGACATACGGCTCCTGAATCTAAGACGAGACCAACGACTGATTAAGGTTTGAGTCGTTACAGCAGGAAAAACGGGCGACTAGACGGGGGCCGCCGGGGGCCGATCTGCTGGCAAAAGTTTTACTAGAAATGTAATAAAAGCCACTTTCCTTTAATATCGTGATCGGGGGCTCTGTGTGGTTGCCGTGCTGAATTCCTGCGTTGCTTTTATCAGAATTGCCCAATCTGTATCACATTATTGTTGGGTAACGGCTATAACGAGCCCCCCCCCCCGGCGTTCCATACTCCAAACACCCTATACGTGCCGACAGTCCCGCTGTATAGAATTCCCACGCTTACTAAAATGCAAGGGCGTCACGCTGTAGTTTGATATTGTGGTCTGGCTCAAGATAGTTCAGCCAGTGATGGCTGATCGGTCCCCAGCAATTAGATTGTGACCATCTCAGCTGGTTAGGTGCGTTCCCCCAATCGCATTCGCGATACCGACCCCAAAAATACTAACCTTAGGGAGAAGCTGCAGCTCCCCATCTCCTTTATGATCCAACGCTCCTCGACACCGATTGGCTGTTACAATAGGCATTGTTTTGTTTAGGGCCCCCCAGGCGCACTGCACTGTCCCTTTAATAATAATCTAGCTGTGGTGCAAGCATTTTATGCGTTAATTACTCCAAACCATGTAAATATCTTTATTACTATAGGTTCT